>NW_027454470.1:37500-77527 GCF_040206685.1 Ascaphus truei | reverse complement strand
TGGGAGGGACTGCCGCTCACGTTACTTAGGGAGGGACTGCCGCTCACGTTACTTAGGGAGGGACTGCCGCTCACGTTACTTAGGGAGGGACTGCCGCTCACGTTACTTAGGGAGGGACTGCCGCTCACATTACTTAGGGAGGGACTGCCGCACACATTACTTAGGGAGGGACTGCCGCTCACGTTACTTAGGAGGGACTGCCGCACACGTTACTTAGGGAGGGACTGCCGCTCACGTTACTTAGGGAGGGACTGCCGCTCACGTTATTTAGGGAGGGACTGCCGCTCACGTTACTTAGGGAGGGACTGCCGCACACGTTACTGAGGGAGGGACTGCCGCTCACGTTACTTAGGGAGGGACTGCCGCTCACGTTACTTAGGGAGGGACTGCCGCTCACGTTACTTAGGGAGGGACTGCCGCTCACGTTACTTAGGGAGGGACTGCCGCTCACGTTACTTAGGGAGGGACTGCCGCTCACGTTACTTAGGGAGGGACTGCAGCTCACGTTACTTAGGGAGGGACTGCCGCTCACGTTACTTAGGGAGGACTGCCGCTCACGTTACTTAGGGAGGGACTGCCGCTCACGTTACTTAGGGAGGGACTGCCCTCACGTTACTTAGGGAGGGACTGCCGCTCACGTTACTTAGGGAGGGACTGCCGCTCACGTTACTTAGGGAGGGACTGCCGCTCACGTTACTTAGGGAGGGATGCCGCTCAGTTACTTAGGGGGGGACTGCCGCTCACGTTACTTAGGGAGGGACTGCCGCTCACGTTACTTAGGGAGGGACTGCCGCTCACGCTTACTTAGGGAGGGACTGCCGCTCACGTTACTTAGGGAGGGACTGCCGCTCACGTTACTTAGGGAGGGACTGCCGCTCACGTTACTTAGGGAGGGACTGCCGCTCACGTTACTTAGGGAGGGACTGCCGCTCACGTTACTTAGGGAGGGGACTGCCGCTCACGTTACTTAGGGAGGGACTGCCGCTCACGGTTACTTAGGGAGGGACTGCCGCTCACGTTACTTAGGGGGGGACTTGCCGCTCACGTTACTTAGGGAGGGACTGCCGCTCACGTTACTTAGGGGGACTGCCGCTCACGTTACTTAGGGAGGGACTGCCGCACACATTACTTAGGGAGGGACTGCCGCTCACGTTACTTAGGGAGGGACTGCCGCTCACGTTACTCTAGGGAGGGACTGCCGCTCACGTTACTTAGGGAGGGACTGCCGCTCACGTTACTTAGGGAGGGACTGCCGCTCACCGTTACTTAGGGAGGGACTGCCGCTCACGTTACTTAGGGAGGGACTGCCGCTCACGTTACTTAGGGAGGGACTGCCGCACACGTTACTTAGGGAGGGACTGCCGCACACGTTACTTAGGGAGGGACTGCCGCACACGTTACTTAGGGAGGGACTGCCGCACACGTTACTTAGGGGGGGACTGCCGCTCACGGTTACTTAGGGAGGGACTGCCGCTCACATTACTTAGGGAGGGACTGCCGCTCACGTTACTTAGGGAGGGACTGCCGCTCACGTTACTTAGGGAGGGGACTGCCGCTCACGTTACTTAGGGAGGGACTGCCGCTCACGTTACTTTAGGGAGGGAACTGCCGCCAAACATTACTTAGGGGGGGACTGCCGCTCACGTTACTTAGGGAGGGACTGCCGCTCACGTTACTTAGGGAGGGACTGCCGCTCACGTTACTTAGGGAGGGACTGCCGCTCACGTTACTTAGGAGGACTGCCGCTCACGTTACTTAGGGAGGGACTGCCGCTCACGTTACTTAGGGAGGACTGCCGCTCACGTTACTTAGGAGGGACTGCCTCGCACACATTACTTAGGGAGGGACTGCCGCTCACGTTACTAAGGGAGGGACTGCCGCTCACGTTACTTAGGGAGGGACTGCCGCTCACGTTACTTAGGGAGGGACTGCCGCTCACGTTACTTAGGGAGGGACTGCCGCTCACAGTTACTTAGGGAGGGACTGCCGCTCACGTTACTTAGGGAGGGACTGGCCGCTCACGTTACTTAGGGAGGGACTGCCGCTCACGTTACTTAGGGAGGGACTGCCGCTCACGTTACTTAGGGGAGGGACTGCCGCTCACGTTACTTAGGGAGGGACTGCCGCTCACGTTACTTAGGGAGGGACTGCCGCTCACGTTACTTAGGGAGGGACTGCCGCTCACATTACTAAGGGAGGGACTGCCGCACACGTTACTTAGGGAGGGACTGCCGCACACATTACTTAGGGAGGGACTGCCGCTCACGTTACTTAGGGAGGGACTGCCGCTCACGTTACTTAGGGAGGGACTGCCGCACACGTTACTTAGGGAGGGACTGCCGCTCACGTTACTTAGGGAGGGACTGCCGCTCACGTTACTTAGGGAGGGACTGCCGCTCACGTTACTTAGGGAGGGACTGCCGCTCACATTACTTAGGGAGGGACTGCCGCTCACGTTACTTAGGGAGGGACTGCCGCTCACGTTACTTAGGGAGGGACTGCCGCTCACGTTACTTAGGGAGGGACTGCCGCTCACGTTACTTAGGGAGGGACTGCCGCACACGTTACTTAGGGAGGGACTGCCGCTCACATTACTTAGGGAGGGACTGCCGCTCACGTTACTTAGGGAGGGACTGCCGCTCACGTTACTTAGGGAGGGACTGCCGCACACGTTACTTAGGGAGGGACTGCCGCTCACGTTACTAAGGGAGGGACTGCCGCTCACGTTACTTAGGGAGGGACTGCCGCTCACGTTACTTAGGGAGGGACTGCCGCTCACGTTACTTAGGGAGGGACTGCCGCTCACGTTACTTAGGGAGGGACTACCGCACACATTACTTAGGGAGGGACTGCCGCTCACGTTACTTAGGGAGGGACTGCCGCTCACGTTACTTAGGGAGGGACTGCCGCTCACGTTACTTAGGGAGGGACTGCCGCTCACGTTACTTAGGGAGAGACTGCCGCTCACGTTACTTAGGGAGGGACTGCCGCTCACGTTACTTAGGGAGGGACTGCCGCTCACGTTACTTAGGGAGGGACTGCCGCTCACGTTACTTAGGGAGGGACTGCCGCTCACGTTACTTAGGGAGGGACTGCCGCTCACGTTACTTAGGGAGGGACTGCCGCTCACATTACTTAGGGAGGGACTGCCGCACACGTTACTTAGGGAGGGACTGCCGCACACATTACTTAGGGAGGGACTGCCGCTCACGTTACTTAGGGAGGGACTGCCGCTCACGTTACTTAGGGGGGGACTGCCGCTCACGTTACTTAGGGGGGACTGCCGCTCACGTTACTTAGGGAGGGACTGCCGCTCACGTTACTTAGGGAGGGACTGCCGCTCACGTTACTTAGGGAGGGACTGCCGCTCACGTTACTTAGGGAGGGACTGCCGCTCACGTTACTTAGGGAGGGACTGCCGCTCACGTTACTTAGGGAGGGACTGCCGCTCACGTTACTTAGGGAGGGACTGCCGCTCACATTACTTAGGGAGGGACTGCCGCTCACGTTACTTAGGGGGGGACTGCCGCTCACGTTACTTAGGGAGGGACTGCCGCTCACGTTACTTAGGGAGGGACTGCCCGCTCACGTTACTTAGGGAGGGACTGCCGCTCACGTTACTTAGGGAGGGACTGCCGCTCACGTTACTTAGGGAGGGACTGCCGCTCACGTTACTTAGGGAGGGACTGCCGCTCACGTTACTTAGGGAGGGACTGCCGCACACATTACTTAGGGAGGGACTGCCGCTCACGTTACTTAGGGAGGGACTGCCGCACACGTTACTTAGGGAGGGACTGCCGCTCACGTTACTTAGGGAGGGACTGCCGCTCACGTTACTTAGGGAGGGACTGCCGCTCACGTTACTTAGGGAGGGACTGCCGCACACGTTACTTAGGGAGGGACTGCCGCTCACATTACTTAGGGAGGGACTGCCGCTCACGTTACTTAGGGAGGGACTGCCGCACACGTTACTTAGGGAGGGACTGCCGCTCACGTTACTTAGGGAGGGACTGCCGCTCACGTTACTTAGGGAGGGACTGCCGCACACATTACTTAGGGAGGGACTGCCGCTCACGTTACTTAGGGAGGGACTGCCGCTCACGTTACTTAGGGAGGGACTGCCGCTCACGTTACTTAGGGAGGGACTGCCGCTCACGTTACTTAGGGAGGGACTGCCGCTCACGTTACTTAGGGAGGGACTGCCGCTCACGTTACTTAGGGAGGGACTGCCGCTCACGTTACTTAGGGAGGGACTGCCGCTCACGTTACTTAGGGAGAGACTGCCGCTCACGTTACTTACGGAGGGACTGCCGCTCACGTTACTTAGGGAGGGACTGCCGCTCACGTTACTTAGGGCGGGACTGCCGCTCACGTTACTTAGGGAGGGACTGCCGCTCACGTTACTTAGGGAGGGACTGCCGCACACGTTACTTAGGGAGGGACTGCCGCTCACGTTACTTAGGGAGGGACTGCCGCTCACGTTACTTAGGGAGGGACTGCCGCTCACGTTACTTAGGGAGGGACTGCCGCACACGTTACTTAGGGAGGGACTGCCGCACACGTTACTTAGGGAGGGACTGCCGCTCACGTTACTTAGGGAGGGACTGCCGCTCACGTTACTTAGGGAGGGACTGCCGCTCACGTTACTTAGGGAGGGACTGCCGCACACGTTACTTAGGGAGGGACTGCCGCACACGTTACTTAGGGAGGGACTGCCGCTCACGTTACTTAGGGAGGGACTGCCGCTCACGTTACTTAGGGAGGGACTGCCGCTCACGTTACTTAGGGAGGGACTGCCGCTCACGTTACTTAGGGAGGGACTGCCGCACACGTTACTTAGGGGGGGACTGCCGCACACGTTACTTAGGGAGGGACTGCCGCTCACGTTACTTAGGGAGGGACTGCCGCTCACGTTACTTAGGGAGGGACTGCCGCTCACGTTACTTAGGGAGGGACTGCCGCTCACGTTACTTAGGGAGGGACTGCCGCTCACATTACTTAGGGAGGGACTGCCGCTCACGTTACTTAGGGAGGGACTGCCGCACACATTACTTAGGGAGGGACTGCCGCTCACGTTACTTAGGGAGGGACTGCCGCTCACGTTACTTAGGGAGGGACTGCCGCTCACATTACTTAGGGAGGGACTGCCGCTCACGTTACTTAGGGAGGGACTGCCGCTCACGTTACTTAGGGAGGGACTGCCGCTCACGTTACTTAGGGAGGGACTGCCGCACACGTTACTTAGGGAGGGACTGCCGCTCACATTACTTAGGGAGGGACTGCCGCTCACGTTACTTAGGGAGGGACTGCCGCTCACGTTACTTAGGGAGGGACTGCCGCTCACGTTACTTAGGGAGGGATTGCCGCTCACATTACTTAGGGAGGGACTGCCGCTCACGTTACTTAGGGAGGGACTGCCGCTCACGTTACTTAGGGAGGGACTGCCGCACACATTACTTAGGGAGGGACTGCCGCTCACGTTACTTAGGGAGGGACTGCCGCTCACGTTACTTAGGGAGGGACTGCCGCTCACGTTACTTAGGGAGGGACTGCCGCTCACGTTACTTAGGGAGGGACTGCCGCTCACGTTACTTAGGGAGGGACTGCCGCTCACGTTACTTAGGGAGAGACTGCCGCTCACGTTACTTAGGGAGAGACTGCCGCACACGTTACTTAGGGAGGGACTGCCGCTCACGTTACTTAGGGAGGGACTGCCGCTCACGTTACTTAGGGAGGGACTGCCGCACACATTACTTAGGGAGGGACTGCCACTCACGTTACTTAGGGAGGGACTGCCGCACACGTTACTTAGGGAGGGACTGCCGCACACATTACTTAGGGAGGGACTGCCGCTCACGTTACTTAGGGAGGGACTGCCGCACACATTACTTAGGGAGGGACTGCCGCTCACGTTACTTAGGGAGGGACTGCCGCTCACGTTACTTAGGGAGGGACTGCCGCTCACGTTACTTAGGGAGGGACTGCCGCACACATTACTTAGGGAGGGACTGCCGCTCACATTACTTAGGGAGGGACTGCCGCTCACGTTACTTAGGGAGGGACTGCCGCTCACGTTACTTAGGGAGGGACTGCCGCTCACGTTACTTAGGGGGGGACTGCCGCTCACGTTACTTAGGGAGGGACTGCCGCTCACGTTACTTAGGGAGGGACTGCCGCTCACGTTACTTAGGGAGGGACTGCCGCTCACGTTACTTAGGGAGGGACTGCCGCTCACGTTACTTAGGGAGGGACTGCCGCTCACGTTACTTAGGGAGAGACTGCCGCTCACGTTACTTACGGAGGGACTGCCGCTCACGTTACTTAGGGAGGGACTGCCGCTCACGTTACTTAGGGCGGGACTGCCGCTCACGTTACTTAGGGAGGGACTGCCGCTCACGTTACTTAGGGAGGGACTGCCGCACACGTTACTTAGGGAGGGACTGCCGCTCACGTTACTTAGGGAGGGACTGCCGCTCACGTTACTTAGGGAGGGACTGCCGCTCACGTTACTTAGGGAGGGACTGCCGCACACGTTACTTAGGGAGGGACTGCCGCACACGTTACTTAGGGAGGGACTGCCGCTCACGTTACTTAGGGAGGGACTGCCGCTCACGTTACTTAGGGAGGGACTGCCGCTCACGTTACTTAGGGAGGGACTGCCGCTCACGTTACTTAGGGAGGGACTGCCGCACACGTTACTTAGGGGGGGACTGCCGCACACGTTACTTAGGGAGGGACTGCCGCTCACGTTACTTAGGGAGGGACTGCCGCTCACGTTACTTAGGGAGGGACTGCCGCTCACGTTACTTAGGGAGGGACTGCCGCTCACGTTACTTAGGGAGGGACTGCCGCTCACATTACTTAGGGAGGGACTGCCGCTCACGTTACTTAGGGAGGGACTGCCGCACACATTACTTAGGGAGGGACTGCCGCTCACGTTACTTAGGGAGGGACTGCCGCTCACGTTACTTAGGGAGGGACTGCCGCTCACATTACTTAGGGAGGGACTGCCGCTCACGTTACTTAGGGAGGGACTGCCGCTCACGTTACTTAGGGAGGGACTGCCGCTCACGTTACTTAGGGAGGGACTGCCGCACACGTTACTTAGGGAGGGACTGCCGCTCACATTACTTAGGGAGGGACTGCCGCTCACGTTACTTAGGGAGGGACTGCCGCTCACGTTACTTAGGGAGGGACTGCCGCTCACGTTACTTAGGGAGGGACTGCCGCTCACATTACTTAGGGAGGGACTGCCGCTCACGTTACTTAGGGAGGGACTGACGCTCACGTTACTTAGGGAGGGACTGCCGCACACATTACTTAGGGAGGGACTGCCGCTCACGTTACTTAGGGAGGGACTGTCGCTCACGTTACTTAGGGAGGGACTGCCGCTCACGTTACTTAGGGAGGGACTGCCGCTCACGTTACTTAGGGAGGGACTGCCGCTCACGTTACTTAGGGAGGGACTGCCGCTCACGTTACTTAGGGAGAGACTGCCGCTCACGTTACTTAGGGAGAGACTGCCGCACACGTTACTTAGGGAGGGACTGCCGCTCACGTTACTTAGGGAGGGACTGCCGCTCACGTTACTTAGGGAGGGACTGCCGCACACATTACTTAGGGAGGGACTGCCACTCACGTTACTTAGGGAGGGACTGCCGCACACGTTACTTAGGGAGGGACTGCCGCACACATTACTTAGGGAGGGACTGCCGCTCACGTTACTTAGGGAGGGACTGCCGCACACATTACTTAGGGAGGGACTGCCGCTCACGTTACTTAGGGAGGGACTGCCGCTCACGTTACTTAGGGAGGGACTGCCGCTCACGTTACTTAGGGAGGGACTGCCGCACACATTACTTAGGGAGGGACTGCCGCTCACATTACTTAGGGAGGGACTGCCGCTCACGTTACTTAGGGAGGGACTGCCGCTCACGTTACTTAGGGAGGGACTGCCGCTCACGTTACTTAGGGGGGGACTGCCGCTCACGTTACTTAGGGAGGGACTGCCGCTCACGTTACTTAGGGGGGGACTGCCGCTCACGTTACTTAGGGAGGGACTGCCGCTCACATTACTTAGGGAGGGACTGCCACTCACGTTACTTAGGGAGGGACTGCCGCACACGTTACTTAGGGAGGGACTGCCGCACACATTACTTAGGGGGGGACTGCCGCTCACGTTACTTAGGGAGGGACTGCCGCTCACGTTACTTAGGGAGGGACTGCCGCTCACGTTACTTAGGGAGGGACTGCCGCTCACGTTACTTAGGGAGGGACTGCCGCTCACGTTACTTAGGGAGGGACTGCCGCTCACGTTACTTAGGGAGAGACTGCCGCTCACGTTACTTAGGGAGAGACTGCCGCACACGTTACTTAGGGAGGGACTGCCGCTCACGTTACTTAGGGAGGGACTGCCGCTCACGTTACTTAGGGAGGGACTGCCGCACACATTACTTAGGGAGGGACTGCCACTCACGTTACTTAGGGAGGGACTGCCGCACACGTTACTTAGGGAGGGACTGCCGCACACATTACTTAGGGAGGGACTGCCGCTCACGTTACTTAGGGAGGGACTGCCGCACACATTACTTAGGGAGGGACTGCCGCTCACGTTACTTAGGGAGGGACTGCCGCTCACGTTACTTAGGGAGGGACTGCCGCTCACGTTACTTAGGGAGGGACTGCCGCACACATTACTTAGGGAGGGACTGCCGCTCACGTTACTTAGGGAGGGACTGCCGCTCACGTTACTTAGGGGGGGACTGCCGCTCACGTTACTTAGGGAGGGACTGCCGCTCACGTTACTTAGGGGGGGACTGCCGCTCACGTTACTTAGGGAGGGACTGCCGCTCACATTACTTAGGGAGGGACTGCCGCTCACGTTACTAAGGGAGGGACTGCCGCTCACGTTACTTAGGGGGGGACTGCCGCTCACGTTACTTAGGGAGGGACTGCCGCTCACGTTACTTAGGGAGGGACTGCCGCACACGTTACTTAGGGAGGGACTGCCGCTCACGTTACTTAGGGAGGGACTGCCGCTCACGTTACTTAGGGAGGGACTGCCGCTCACGTTACTTAGGGAGGGACTGCCGCACACATTACTTAGGGAGGGACTGCCGCTCACGTTACTTAGGGAGGGACTGCCGCTCACGTTACTTAGGGAGGGACTGCCGCTCACGTTACTTAGGGAGGGACTGCCGCACACATTACTTAGGGAGGGACTGCCGCTCACATTACTTAGGGGGGGACTGCCACTCACGTTACTTAGGGGGGGACTGCCGCTCACGTTACTTAGGGAGGGACTGCCGCTCACATTACTTAGGGAGGGACTGCCGCTCACGTTACTTAGGGAGGGACTGCCGCTCACGTTACTTAGGGAGGGACTGCCGCACACGTTACTTAGGGAGGGACTGCCGCTCACGTTACTTAGGGAGGGACTGCCGCTCACGTTACTTAGGGAGGGACTGCCGCTCACGTTACTTAGGGAGGGACTGCCGCTCACGTTACTTAGGGAGGGACTGCCGCTCACGTTACTTAGGGAGGGACTGCCGCTCACGTTACTTAGGGAGGGACTGCCACTCACGTTACTTAGGGGGGGACTGCCGCTCACGTTACTTAGGGAGGGACTGCCGCTCACATTACTTAGGGAGGGACTGCCGCACACGTTACTTAGGGAGGGACTGCCGCTCACGTTACTTAGGGAGGGACTGCCGCTCACGTTACTTAGGGAGGGACTGCCGCTCACGTTACTTAGGGAGGGACTGCCGCTCACGTTACTTAGGGAGGGACTGCCGCTCACGTTACTTAGGGAGGGACTGCCGCACACGTTACTTAGGGAGGGACTGCCGCTCACGTTACTTAGGGAGGGACTGCCGCTCACGTTACTTAGGGGGGGACTGCCGCTCACGTTACTTAGGGAGAGACTGCCGCTCACGTTACTTAGGGAGGGACTGCCGCTCACGTTACTTAGGGAGGGACTGCCGCTCACGTTACTTAGGGAGGGACTGCCGCTCACGTTACTTAGGGAGGGACTGCCGCTCACGTTACTTAGGGAGGGACTGCCGCTCACGTTACTTAGGGAGGGACTGCCGCTCACGTTACTTAGGGAGGGACTGCCGCTCACGTTACTTAGGGAGGGACTGCCGCTCACGTTACTTAGGGAGGGACTGCCGCTCACGTTACTTAGGGAGGGACTGCCGCTCACGTTACTTAGGGAGGGACTGCCGCTCACGTTACTTAGGGAGGGACTGCCGCTCACGTTACTTAGGGAGGGACTGCCGCACACGTTACTTAGGGGGGGACTGCCGCTCACGTTACTTAGGGAGGGACTGCCGCTCACGTTACTTAGGGAGGGACTGCCGCTCACGTTACTTAGGGAGGGACTGCCGCTCACGTTACTTAGGGAGGGACTGCCGCTCACGTTACTTAGGGAGGGACTGCCGCACACGTTACTTAGGGAGGGACTGCCGCTCACGTTACTTAGGGGGGGACTGCCGCACACGTTACTTAGGGAGGGACTGCCGCTCACGTTACTTAGGGAGGGACTGCCGCTCACGTTACTTAGGGAGGGACTGCCGCACACGTTACTTAGGGAGGGACTGCCGCTCACGTTACTTAGGGAGGGACTGCCGCTCACGTTACTTAGGGAGGGACTGCCGCACACATTACTTAGGGAGGGACTGCCGCTCACGTTAATTAGGGAGGGACTGCCGCTCACGTTACTTAGGGAGGGACTGCCGCTCACGTTACTTAGGGAGGGACTGCCGCTCACGTTACTTAGGGAGGGACTGCCGCACACGTTACTTAGGGGGGGACTGCCGCTCACATTACTTAGGGAGGGACTGCCGCTCACGTTACTTAGGGAGGGACTGCCGCTCACATTACTTAGGGGGGGACTGCCGCTCACATTACTTAGGGAGGGACTGCCGCTCACATTACTTAGGGAGGGACTGCCGCTCACGTTACTTAGGGAGGGACTGCCGCTCACGTTACTTAGGGAGGGACTGCCGCTCACGTTACTTAGGGAGGGACTGCCGCTCACGTTACTTAGGGAGGGACTGCCGCTCACGTTACTTAGGGGGGGACTGCCGCTCACATTACTTAGGGAGGGACTGCCGCTCACGTTACTTAGGGAGGGACTGCCGCTCACGTTACTTAGGGAGGGACTGCCGCTCACGTTACTTAGGGAGAGACTGCCGCTCACGTTACTTAGGGAGGGACTGCCGCTCACGTTACTTAGGGAGGGACTGCCGCACACATTACTTAGGGAGGGACTGCCGCTCACGTTACTTAGGGAGGGACTGCCGCTCACGTTACTTAGGGAGGGACTGCCGCTCACGTTACTTAGGGAGGGACTGCCGCTCACGTTACTTAGGGAGGGACTGCCGCACACGTTACTTAGGGAGGGACTGCCGCTCACGTTACTTAGGGAGGGACTGCCGCTCACGTTACTTAGGGAGGGACTGCCGCTCACGTTACTTAGGGAGGGACTGCCGCTCACGTTACTTAGGGAGGGACTGCCGCTCACGTTACTTAGGGAGGGACTGCCGCTCACATTACTTAGGGAGGGACTGCCGCACACATTACTTAGGGAGGGACTGCCGCTCACGTTACTTAGGGAGGGACTGCCGCACACGTTACTTAGGGAGGGACTGCCGCTCACGTTACTTAGGGAGGGACTGCCGCTCACGTTACTTAGGGAGGGACTGCCGCTCACGTTACTTAGGGAGGGACTGCCGCTCACGTTACTTAGGGAGGGACTGCCGCACACGTTACTTAGGGAGGGACTGCCGCTCACGTTACTTAGGGAGGGACTGCCGCTCACGTTACTTAGGGAGGGACTGCCGCTCACGTTACTTAGGGAGGGACTGCCGCTCACGTTACTTAGGGAGGGACTGCCGCTCACGTTACTTAGGGAGGGACTGCCGCTCACGTTACTTAGGGAGGGACTGCCGCTCACGTTACTTAGGGAGGGACTGCCGCTCACGTTACTTAGGGAGGGACTGCCGCTCACGTTACTTAGGGAGGGACTGCCGCTCACGTTACTTAGGGAGGGACTGCCGCTCACGTTACTTAGGGAGGGACTGCCGCTCACGTTACTTAGGGAGGGACTGCCGCTCACGTTACTTAGGGAGGGACTGCCGCTCACGTTACTTAGGGAGGGACTGCCGCTCACGTTACTTAGGGAGGGACTGCCGCTCACGTTACTTAGGGAGGGACTGCCGCACACGTTACTTAGGGAGGGACTGCCGCTCACGTTACTTAGGGAGGGACTGCCGCACACGTTACTTAGGGAGGGACTGCCGCTCACGTTACTTAGGGAGGGACTGCCGCTCACGTTACTTAGGGAGGGACTGCCGCTCACGTTACTTAGGGAGGGACTGCCGCTCACGTTACTTAGGGAGGGACTGCCGCTCACGTTACTTAGGGAGGGACTGCCGCTCACGTTACTTAGGGAGGGACTGCCGCTCACGTTACTTAGGGAGGGACTGCCGCTCACGTTACTTAGGGAGGGACTGCCGCTCACGTTACTTAGGGAGGGACTGCCGCTCACGTTACTTAGGGAGGGACTGCCGCTCACGTTACTTAGGGAGGGACTGCCGCTCACGTTACTTAGGGAGGGACTGCCGCTCACGTTACTTAGGGAGGGACTGCCGCACACGTTACTTAGGGAGGGACTGCCGCTCACGTTACTTAGGGAGGGACTGCCGCTCACGTTACTTAGGGAGGGACTGCCGCTCACGTTACTTAGGGAGGGACTGCCGCTCACGTTACTTAGGGAGGGACTGCCGCACACGTTACTTAGGGAGGGACTGCCGCTCACGTTACTTAGGGAGGGACTGCCGCTCACGTTACTTAGGGAGGGACTGCCGCTCACGTTACTTAGGGAGTGTTAGGTCCAGTCTACCTGACCAGACCTTAGAGCAGGCAACTTCTTCTACTCGACCCGGGGAGATTCATCACGCAGCTGCTATATGCTTCTGGTCTCAGATATGATAGTCGAGCTCGGAGAAGCAAAGACTCAATGCACACAAGGTAGCCGAGTCATCACCTCTGTTTAATATGTCATCAAGGCAGTTCTTTTATACCCAAGACAAGGACAATACATCGTGTGTCAATTTCATACATCTGTTACAAATTCAGTTCCCATGTATAGATCATACATCTAAAATGACATATATCATCTGGCCTAAATTAGTAGAAATATGGATCAAAGGTCAATAACTACTAATGGGGTCAGAAACAAGACTAGTGATCTTGTTTCTTATGTAATAGATATCCTGGGACATCTGGTCCACAGCTAGAATACTTTTACCATTTGGTCTCTGAGAGAACAAAGCTTGACACATATTTATTTTAACCTGTTCAGTCCCTGAAAAGAACAGAGCTGGCAGATACAGTTTTTAACCTTACAATCCCTCCTTTTGTTCTGGAAGAACAATCCAATCGACCAGTCCCATTTATTCTTCTACACACCACTCAGGAGAGGAAAAACTCCAAGGGAGAAACCTCTAAAAGACCATGGGGATGCAGAAACCTATCTCTTTTAGGTACCTCGTTTGATAATCAGAGATGAACATATGGGTGGTTGACGAGTACCAAGACTATTGGTATTTCTCGCTCTCATTGTGGGAAACATATACATAACTGTAGAGCTAGAAGCAGAAGCAGCTTTCTTTTGGCAAAAATGGAGCTGATTACACTTTTAGCCATCTGAATTAACATATACACACAAAGTAATAAACTTGCGATTGCCATGATTCCATAAAGAATTTTCAATCCCAACGCACCTAGCCAATTTCCAAGACCAAATGTCCAATCGAACCCTTTTGGTTCCTCTCGCATTCTAGATTGAATTTCTGGTAGAGTGTCCATGTCATGATGTATACTTTTTGATTGGTCATCAATATAAACACAACATTCTTTACCTACTAACTTACAAACCCCTCCTTGTGCTGCCAACAGATAATCTAGTGCCATACAATTTTGCAATACTGTTGCTCTAATTTGTTGCCATTTGCTACTGAGTCTTAAAATAGCGTCTTTAGTATCGTTAAAAACGGCATCTATATTGACTACTAAAAAATCCCCTTTTGCATATAAATCATACATTCCTAAAAAGGTATTAGACCTCCCGCAACTCTCTTAACTGAGCTACTTTTAATAATTAATGCCTTTCAATTTCGTATCCTTTGCTTAGGTAGGGGAAACATTATTTAAATTCTATTTCTGAGCATAAGTGGGGGTTGGTGTGGGTTAATATTTCCTAGGAGCGACTGCCCAACACATACATCTTACATACTACATTAACTCACAATATCGGAACAGACAAAATGGATGCCATAGTCAAAATGGCTGACTTGTGATCCTTTCCTTGTGGTTGACACACACCCTTCCCACCTTCCTCATATCCAATCTTCTCAGCCCCCTCGTATCCTTTAGAGACAGTCTTTTTAAAGAACGGTTAACCATATCATAGTCCTGCTGGACCAAAAAAATAGTCCCATAGTGCATAACTTGATTCCTATCTGGCCATTGTATCGGCCCAGTTGATTTCTTTTTTGGTCTCTTCTTCTGGGGGACTGCTGACATTTTCATCACCAAAAAGAGACATAGCATCGGTGGGGGGGTTGCAACACACTTCTGGACCAAAGTATTGCTGTTCATAACACATATATAGAGAGTAATGAGTAGGACAAACACACATACAAAAACATCCACTAGCTTCGCTCCCAGCGAAATAATCTAACCACCAAGTCCCAACAAATCCCAACCCTCATCTCTACCTTTAAACACTAAAATCACTTTCCCAAATAACATAACCTGGTCTAGTTGCAGGATAATACTTTATCTATCCTTCTATCACAGAGTCAATAACTTCCCTAGGGCAAAGTCGTATTTCTACTCCCTTCGTAACCAGTTTCTTTTATATATATATAGTTCTACAAATATCTTATAGCATTCTTGTCTTTTTCCAAGGGGTTAAATATAACTCTCGTGTTCCTGGGGTGCAACTTATTGGGTATGGATAGTACATTGGGTTACATTGCACATAAGATGTGGGCTTTGTTTACCAGGATTCCATTATATAACAAAAAGGTGTGCATATATGCTATACACAGGACAATAAAACAAAAGACATATTATTAAACAAAATATTCCTGTTACTACCCTATCATCTTAATGTGAACACCACTTATATAAACCTAACAGCATAAACATTGTAATTAAAATAATAAAACCTGTAAAAAAGGTTATTAAAAAGTTCAAAGTTCATATATTGAGGTCCGGATTTCTGGTATGAACTTTTCTCCTTCTTTGGTTAGTGCCGGGTTTTATTGTGACCCAAAACACCAACTGAAAATAACTGTGTCTTTAGGCCTTCCCTTCTGTATTGAGGTTTAATTTTGAAGCGACTGTGGGTGCACTTATGTAACATGGATCCAGGAAAATACTCTGACGGGGTAGCATCTGGAATGGGCCTCTCCACTTTAGATGAAAAGCGCTTTTGCGTCACCTTTATCTTCATCTAATTAGAAGGACTGCACCTGAACATGAGACACTCAAACAATTGCATTAGTTTCACACAATAGACGCTGATTAAAATCGTCTGTTTAGAGCATAATCATACAACATTAAATCTAAAATGTACCTGGGGTGACCATTGGTCTTCCCATGAGAAAAATTCTTTCTGATTGTCACGGTAGGCCAGGCCAAATACACCTTTATATTTAAGGGATCAGTCACAAGGCAAAACAGGCAGAAAAATACATTGCGGTTTATTCGGATAGGACCTTGGAAACACACAGAAACACAAGAAACAGAGAATATACTTTGGGGGACCTTATACTTATTAGGGAAATAACTTGGGGGGATTTGGGCTCAAAATCAAGGAGTTTGGGGGACACAGGGAAGCCCTAGTGTAATTCACCCTGCGCACTGTCAAATCATGCCTGCTTGCTGGGGAAAATTAAGTGACTACCAGCACTTTGGACCCCCCAACTCCTGCAACCAAAATAATTATATTTCCACCCAAATATCCCCCTAAAACTGACACACAAGAAATTTCACAGTTCAAGGGCTAATGGAACATGACATAGGAAATAACAGGGTCAGTTCACTTTCAAGCACTCCATATCTGAGCTGGGGCATTGGAATGCTTATTCACATGCTAATTCACCAACCTGGGTTTAAATCACAGGACAAACACAATGCATTGTAGGTTTAAAACACATACAACCAACATGTAGGCACAAGAGCTTGCACTCCACCATTTGCACCTATCATGTGGGGTTCTAAAACCTTCTCTTCTCTAAGACACCAGCTAAGAATACCTTGCTGACAGGCCAAAATATCCCCTCCGTTTTCTATCATGTGCCAGGAGACTGCTCTGCAGCTATTTCTCATAAGGGGCCACCCATCAAGGCAATCCACTTATAAACTCGCACAGACAGCTGCAGTCCCATGAGGCAAAGGGAATACACAGAGAATGCATTAACTAGCCCACTGGTCTTACACAGTTAATCCCACATACACAGTTCCTAGCTTATACCCCTATGGGGGACAGTATCAAAGGGAAAAATTATAGGCAACACAGTAAGGTACAATATTAGACCCAAGAGCTGACAATCTCAGCCCTTGCCATTCGGTTTCAGGGGCAGCCAGCAATAATAACAGCAATAACACCCTCCTTTTGTTCACTTTTATTACATGTGAACAATATCACATAAAGGATAACAGCATTTAAAGCATAACCTTAATGGAATTGCTTGACGTATAGCAAAACTAACCTGAAACCTTTGGGTATAAAATTTACATTAAAAATCTCAAAAAAAAACCCTACTGAATATAAATATAATCTGCTATAGTCTTCTGACAGAAACTTTTAGAACACCAAATAACATCTGGTTTGCTGAAAGAACAACCTGTAGCATAAAAACCTCATAGACACAGATTTAAAGGTGGGACACATTTGAGAGAAAAAGATGGTTAAAAAATGATAAAATATTAAATATTTGATCAACTTTGCAGAAAAATAATTCCACATAGAACCCTCTAGTATACTGGCAGACCTGGCTAGGGTCCCTTTTCCATGTCTTTTTTTTTTTTTTACTGCTATTTCAGGGTCTGGACACTTATAAGAACCTCAGCACTAGAGTTTTTTTTTTTGTGCTGATTACATTGGACTAGTGGTTACTTTATCCACTTCACTGTTCGCACTGCAAGACACTAGTTTAGTGATTCTATGCAGTTAATCAGTGATCCAGAACATTACATTGTGCTCATACTATAGGTTCTGAGCATTTAATATCTGTTTTAATTCCCATCATTTTACACGGATATTAAAGATTTAAGTTTTAACCACTTTATTACCCACCCACCAGGTGTTTAGAGTGCTCATTCTGGGTTAATGTCCTTTGTTCATTTGAACTCTATATTAATCAATTTACAACTGTTTCCATTTCAAGCCATATACCAAGCTCAAATAACTTCTGGGCTTCCTGCCAAAACCTTGTAACAAAAAAAAAGGTTAATTACTGGTTACTGCAATACAATTTAGGACAGCTTGAAATATGCAGCTCGTCACAGAGCCCGATAATGTTACTGGTATTCAAAAATTAAAACTGGATCTTTGTTAAACAGAAAATTATAGGCTTAATATATACTTTAGACAGTTTTAGTTACTGGTTATACACAAAAACAGCACAGAGTGCAGACACAAAACAAACAGAATTTTACGCTTCTTTCACACATTCAACCAGTTTTTACAAAAATAACAGACACATATTTTCTCACCTATTCTAATAAATAGGAAAACAAAACAATTTGATCCTGCAGACTAAATTTATAAAGATATCCTTTTTTTTTTTATATCATAATTAACTTTTTTAACTAATTTTAAAATGCTGAGCTTCTAGTTAGCTTTGTGTCTAGAATATATTTCGCCTGTTATTTCTATATAACATATTCACCTGATTTTATCTGTGGAGATTTAGAGAAAAAGAATTGTAATTCTGTTTAAGGAAATAAATCGCCTGGCCAGTACGATAAACATCCTTATTATTCCAGTGACAGAACTGTATACAAAAATAATTAATCCTTTCTTTATTCTTTTTTTCTCCACAGATACCCAAAACTTTCCCCTTTCCAGTATTAATTAGTTTATATTATAATGGGGGTGTACTCCTTTTAAAAATTAAATTTCAACATGAGCAATTAATTATATTCTTATTTTAGAAGCACTTGCCCTGAATAGTAATTTTGTATACATACAATAAACCGTTTTTCTTATTATTCAATGCAAATAACACTTTCATATGGATAGAATTCACTCAGATTCTTACAAGCACACACACAGGGATTACATACAATCAACCTTTTTATCATATTCATGCCTGAAAATGTAATGGAAAATGTAATGGAAAAAGAAACCTATACCTGTTATACTCTTGTTTTCCACTTTTCAATTCAGACGGGAAAATATTATTAATTCAACTTAATATACACTCATACTTGGTTAATGTGGCACAAATAATTTGGGTTTGCATGTCTTAAAATTAAATTGGAAAAATTATATGTTTCTGTCTTTCTCTCTCCTAAGAGCTCTGCTGACTTGCTAACAACATTTCAACAAAAAGAAAACCATCTCTGTAACTTGTCCTATAAAACAAAATTCTTATTATTTCAACTTTCTAATTCTTGTCTCTCTCTTTTTTTCTTCTCTGTCTTCAACATTCCTGTTCCTTTCCTGTGTAACAAATCACTGGGGGGAAAAAAGGTGGGGGCTAGAGCGGCTTATACATGCAGGCAACGTGAGAGGGAGACAGACAAAAAAAATCTTTTATCTTCCCAGCTTTGTTGCTGTGCTTGAGAGTTAATTGAGGCACCTATGCCACACTGCATTCATCCATAAGGGTTATTTTAACTCATCCTACAGTACATTTCTTCATACAGTATACCTATAATCCCATAAACAACTTATAAAGGAATTTTATCTTAACAAGCATACAATAAGGTTAGTCTTATCATTCTTAATATCTTAACCTAAACAATTATTAGCTTATCCTAAATTACCATCATATCTGAGACACCATATCAGTACAGCCCGTTTCAATTAAACAAATGGGACTCCAACCCTTTGTTATATAAATCGGGGACTCAAACACTCGATTCTCAATTAAACAATTGGGACTCCAACCCTTTGTTATATAAATCGGAGACTCAAACTCTCGATTCTTCTGCCCTATAAAATGTAGGTTCTTTAGATTCGCAGAGAAACGGTGAGAAACAATAAAATATGTTTTTCTCACCTTTTTTCTGTGCAAATCCCACTTTTTTCTGACACCATTTGTTAGGTCCAGTCTACCTGACCAGACCTTAGAGCAGGCAACTTCTTCTACTCGACCCGGGGAGATTCATCACGCAGCTGCTATATGCTTCTGGTCTCAGATATGATAGTCGAGCTCGGAGAAGCAAAGACTCAATGCACACAAGGTAGCCGAGTCATCACCTCTGTTTAATATGTCATCAAGGCAGTTCTTTTATACCCAAGACAAGGACAATACATCGTGTGTCAATTTCATACATCTGTTACAAATTCAGTTCCCATGTATAGATCATACATCTAAAATGACATATATCATCTGGCCTAAATTAGTAGAAATATGGATCAAAGGTCAATAACTACTAATGGGGTCAGAAACAAGACTAGTGATCTTGTTTCTTATGTAATAGATATCCTGGGACATCTGGTCCACAGCTAGAATACTTTTACCATTTGGTCTCTGAGAGAACAAAGCTTGACACATATTTATTTTAACCTGTTCAGTCCCTGAAAAGAACAGAGCTGGCAGATACAGTTTTTAACCTTACAGGGAGGGACTGCCACTCACGTTACTTAGGGAGGGACTGCCGCTCACGTTACTTAGGGAGGGACTGCCGCTCACGTTACTTAGGGAGGGACTGCCGCTCACGTTACTTAGGGAGGGACTGCCGCTCACGTTACTTAGGGAGGGACTGCCGCTCACGTTACTTAGGGAGGGACTGCCGCTCACGTTACTTAGGGAGGGACTGCCGCTCACGTTACTTAGGGAGGGACTGCCGCTCACGTTACTTAGGGAGGGACTGCCGCTCACGTTACTTAGGGAGGGACTGCCGCTCACGTTACTTAGGGAGGGACTGCCGCACACGTTACTTAGGGAGGGACTGCCGCTCACGTTACTTAGGGAGGGACTGCCGCTCACGTTACTTAGGGAGGGACTGCCGCTCACGTTACTTAGGGAGGGACTGCCGCTCACGTTACTTAGGGAGGGACTGCCGCTCACGTTACTTAGGGAGGGACTGCCGCTCACGTTACTTAGGGAGGGACTGCCGCTCACGTTACTTAGGGAGGGACTGCCGCTCACGTTACTTAGGGAGGGACTGCCGCTCACGTTACTTAGGGAGGGACTGCCGCACACGTTACTTAGGGAGGGACTGCCGCTCACGTTACTTAGGGAGGGACTGCCGCACACGTTACTTAGGGAGGGACTGCCGCTCACGTTACTTAGGGAGGGACTGCCGCTCACGTTACTTAGGGAGGGACTGCCGCTCACGTTACTTAGGGAGGGACTGCCGCTCACGTTACTTAGGGAGGGACTGCCGCTCACATTACTTAGGGAGGGACTGCCGCTCACGTTACTTAGGGAGGGACTGCCGCTCACGTTACTTAGGGAGGGACTGCCGCTCACGTTACTTAGGGAGGGACTGCCGCTCACGTTACTTAGGGAGGGACTGCCGCTCACGTTACTTAGGGAGGGACTGCCGCTCACGTTACTTAGGGAGGGACTGCCGCACACATTACTTAGGGAGGGACTGCCGCACACGTTACTTAGGTAGGGACTGCCGCTCACGTTACTTAGGGAGGGACTGCCGCTCACGTTACTTAGGGAGGGACTGCCGCTCACGTTACTTAGGGAGGGACTGCCGCTCACGTTACTTAGGGAGGGACTGCCGCTCACGTTACTTAGGGAGGGACTGCCGCTCACGTTACTTAGGGAGGGACTGCCGCTCACGTTACTTAGGGAGGGACTGCCGCTCACGTTACTTAGGGAGGGACTGCCGCACACATTACTTAGGGAGGGACTGCCGCTCACGTTACTTAGGGAGGGACTGCCGCTCACGTTACTTAGGGAGGGACTGCCGCTCACGTTACTTAGGGAGAGACTGCCGCACACATTACTTAGGGAGGGACTGCCGCTCACGTTACTTAGGGAGGGACTGCCGCACACGTTACTTAGGGAGGGACTGCCGCACACGTTACTTAGGGAGGGACTGCCGCTCACGTTACTTAGGGAGGGACTGCCGCTCACGTTACTTAGGGAGGGACTGCCGCTCACGTTACTTAGGGAGGGACTGCCGCTCACGTTACTTAGGGAGAGACTGCCGCACACATTACTTAGGGAGGGACTGCCGCTCACGTTACTTAGGGAGGGACTGCCGCTCACGTTACTTAGGGAGGGACTGCCGCTCACGTTACTTAGGGAGGGACTGCCGCTCACGTTACTTAGGGAGGGACTGCCGCTCACGTTACTTAGGGAGGGACTGCCGCTCACGTTACTTAGGGAGGGACTGCCGCTCACGTTACTTAGGGAGGGACTGCCGCTCACGTTACTTAGGGAGGGACTGCCGCTCACGTTACTTAGGGAGGGACTGCCCCTCACGTTACTTAGGGAGGGACTGCCGCTCACGTTAATTAGGGAGGGACTGCCGCTCACGTTACTTAGGGAGGGACTGCCGCTCACGTTACTTAGGGAGGGACTGCCGCTCACGTTACTTAGGGAGGGACTGCCGCACACGTTACTTAGGGGGGGACTGCCGCTCACATTACTTAGGGAGGGACTGCCGCTCACGTTACTTAGGGAGGGACTGCCGCTCACATTACTTAGGGGGGGACTGCCGCTCACATTACTTAGGGAGGGACTGCCGCTCACATTACTTAGGGAGGGACTGCCGCTCACGTTACTTAGGGAGGGACTGCCGCTCACGTTACTTAGGGAGGGACTGCCGCTCACGTTACTTAGGGAGGGACTGCCGCTCACGTTACTTAGGGAGGGACTGCCGCTCACGTTACTTAGGGGGGGACTGCCGCTCACATTACTTAGGGAGGGACTGCCGCTCACGTTACTTAGGGAGGGACTGCCGCTCACGTTACTTAGGGAGGGACTGCCGCTCACGTTACTTAGGGAGAGACTGCCGCTCACGTTACTTAGGGAGGGACTGCCGCTCACGTTACTTAGGGAGGGACTGCCGCACACATTACTTAGGGAGGGACTGCCGCTCACGTTACTTAGGGAGGGACTGCCGCTCACGTTACTTAGGGAGGGACTGCCGCTCACGTTACTTAGGGAGGGACTGCCGCTCACGTTACTTAGGGAGGGACTGCCGCACACGTTACTTAGGGAGGGACTGCCGCTCACGTTACTTAGGGAGGGACTGCCGCACACATTACTTAGGGAGGGACTGCCGCTCACGTTACTTAGGGAGGGACTGCCGCTCACGTTACTTAGGGAGGGACTGCCGCTCACGTTACTTAGGGAGGGACTGCCGCTCACGTTACTTAGGGAGGGACTGCCGCTCACGTTACTTAGGGAGGGACTGCCGCACACATTACTTAGGGGGGCACTGCCGCTCACATTACTTAGGGAGGGACTGCCGCTCACGTTACTTAGGGAGGGACTGCCGCTCACGTTACTTAGGGAGGGACTGCCGCACACATTACTTAGGGGGGGACTGCCGCTCACATTACTTAGGGAGGGACTGCCGCTCACGTTACTTAGGGAGGGACTGCCGCTCACGTTACTTAGGGAGGGACTGCCGCTCACGTTACTTAGGGAGGGACTGCCGCTCACGTTACTTAGGGGGGGACTGCCGCTCACGTTACTTAGGGAGGGACTGCCGCTCACATTACTTAGGGAGGGACTGCCGCTCACGTTACTTAGGGAGTGACTGCCGCTCACGTTACTTAGGGAGGGACTGCCGCTCACGTTACTTAGGGAGGGACTGCCCCTCACGTTACTTAGGGAGGGACTGCCGCTCACGTTACTTAGGGAGGGACTGCCGCTCACGTTACTTAGGGAGGGACTGCCGCTCACGTTACTTAGGGGGGGACTGCCGCTCACATTACTTAGGGAGGGACTGCCGCTCACATTACTTAGGGAGGGACTGCCGCTCACGTTACTTAGGGAGGGACTGCCGCACACGTTACTTAGGGAGGGACTGCCGCTCACGTTACTTAGGGAGGGACTGCCGCTCACGTTACTTAGGGAGGGACTGCCGCACACGTTACTTAGGGAGGGACTGCCGCTCACGTTACTTAGGGGGGGACTGCCGCTCACGTTACTTAGGGAGGGACTGCCGCTCACGTTACTTAGGGAGGGACTGCCGCTCACGTTACTTAGGGAGGGACTGCCGCTCACGTTACTTAGGGAGGGACTGCCGCTCACATTACTTAGGGAGGGACTGCCGCACACGTTACTTAGGGAGGGACTGCCGCACACGTTACTTAGGGAGGGACTGCCGCTCACGTTACTTAGGGAGGGACTGCCGCTCACGTTACTTAGGGAGGGACTGCCGCTCACGTTACTTAGGGAGGGACTGCCGCTCACGTTACTTAGGGAGGGACTGCCGCTCACGTTACTTAGGGGGGGACTGCCGCTCACGTTACTTAGGGGGGGACTGCCGCTCACGTTACTTAGGGAGGGACTGCCGCTCACGTTACTTAGGGAGGGACTGCCGCTCACGTTACTTAGGGGGGGACTGCCGCTCACGTTACTGGAACTCTCTTGCTTCTTATAGATTGGGAAGGGGCGGATGCCGCAAAATCCCGGAGGAGAGGTCCCAGTTTTGCAGGTAACAGGCGCTCTGTGTGGGGTGATGTGGGTGGGGGGGGGGGGGGGGAGGAGGTGAGCAATGACAACACTTGTTTGAAAATACTGATATCCTGCAGAATATCCAAATAATAGCAGGCATATCTTGGCTATTAGCACGGTTAGGTTTGTTTTGAGCAGTGTTTCATGTGGGGTGGTTATATTGGGAGGGGTCCCTGACCGCTCTCTCCTGCCCGGGCCCCAGACATGGAGGCGCTGTACTGGGAACGGGGGGGTTATATTGGGAGGGGTCACTGACCGCTCTCTCCTGCCCGGCCCCAGACATGGAGGTGCTGTACTGGGAACGGGGGGGTTATATTGGGAGGGGGCACTGACCGCTCTCTCCTGCCCGGCCCCAGACATGGAGGTGCTGTACTGGGAACGGGGGGGGGGTTATATTGGGAGGGGTCACTGACCGCTCTCTCCTGCCCGGCCCCAGACATGGAGGTGCTGTACTGGGAACAGGGGCGTTATATTGGGTGGGGTCACTGACCGCTCTCTCCTGCCCGGCCCCAGACATGGAGGTGCTGTACTGGGAACGGGGGGGGTTATATTGGGAGGGGGTCACTGACCGCTCTCTCCTGCCAGGCCCCAGACATGGAGGTGCTGTACTGTGAACGGGGGGGATATATTGGGAGGGGTCACTGACCGCTCTCTCCTGCCCGGCCCCAGACATGGAGGCGCTGTACTGGGAACGGGGGGGTTATATTGGGAGGGGTCACTGACCGCTCTCTCCTGCCAGGCCCCAGACATGGAGGTGCTGTACTGGGAACGGGGGGGGTTATATTGGGAGGGGTCACTGACCGCTCTCTCCTGCCCGGCCCCAGACATGGAGGTGCTGTACTGGGAACGGGGGGGTTATATTGGGAGGGGTCACTGACCGCTCTCTCCTGCCCGGCCCCAGACATGGAGGTGCTGTACTGGGAACGGGGGGGTTATATTGGGAGGGGTCACTGACCGCTCTCTCCTGCCCGGCCCCAGACATGGAGGTGCTGTACTGGGAACAGGGGGGTTATATTGGGTGGGGTCACTGACCGCTCTCTCCTGCCCGGCCCCAGACATGGAGGTGCTGTACTGGGAACGGGGGGGGTTATATTGGGAGGGGTCACTGACCGCTCTCTCCTGCCAGGCCCCAGACATGGAGGTGCTGTACTGTGAACGGGGGGGATATATTGGGAGGGGTCACTGACCGCTCTCTCCTGCCCGGCCCCAGACATGGAGGCGCTGTACTGGGAACGGGGGGGTTATATTGGGAGGGGTCACTGACCGCTCTCTCCTGCCAGGCCCCAGACATGGAGGTGCTGTACTGGGAACGGGGGGGGTTATATTGGGAGGGGTCACTGACCGCTCTCTCCTGCCCGGCCCCAGACATGGAGGTGCTGTACTGGGAACGGGGGGGTTATATTGGGAGGGGTCACTGACCGCTCTCTCCTGCCCGGCCCCAGACATGGAGGTGCTGTACTGGGAACAGGGGGGTTATATTGGGTGGGGTCACTGACCGCTCTCTCCTGCCCGGCCCCAGACATGGAGGTGCTGTACTGGGAACGGGGGGGGTTATATTGGGAGGGGTAACTGACCGCTCTCTCCTGCCCGGGCCCCAGACATGGAGGTGCTGTACTGGGAACGGGGGGGTTATATTGGGAGGGGTCACTGACCGCTCTCTCCTGCCCGGCCCCAGACATGGAGGTTGCTGTACTGGGAACGGGGGGGGTTATATTGGGAGGGGTCACTGACCGCTCTCTCCTGCCCGGCCCCAGACATGGAGGTGCTGTACTGGGAACGGGGGGGGTTATATTGGGAGGGGGCACTGACCGCTCTCTCCTGCCCGGGCCCCAGACATGGAGGTGCTGTACTGGGAACGGGGGGGGGGGTTATATTGGGAGGGGTCACTGACCGCTCTCTCCTGCCCGGCCCCAGACATGGAGGTGCTGTACTGGGAACGGGGGGGGTTATATTGGGAGGGGGCACTGACCGCTCTCTCCTGCCCGGCCCCAGACATGGAGGTGCTGTACTGGGAACGGGGGGGGGGGGTTATATTGGGAGGGGTCACTGACCGCTCTCTCCTGCCCGGCCCCAGACATGGAGGTGCTGTACTGGGAACGGGGGGGTTATATTGGGAGGGGTCACTGACCGCTCTCTCCTGCCCGGGCCCCAGACATGGAGGTGCTGTACTGGGAACGGGGGGGGTTATATTGGGAGGGGTCACTGACCGCTCTCTCCTGCCCGGCCCCAGACATGGAGGTGCTGTACTGGGAACGGGGGGGGGGTTATATTGGGAGGGGTCACTGACCGCTCTCTCCTGCCCGGGCCCCAGACATGGAGGCGCTGTACTGGGAACGGGGGGGGTTATATTGGGAGGGGTCACTGACCGCTCTCTCCTGCCAGGCCCCAGACATGGAGGTGCTGTACTGGGAACGGGGGGGGGGGGGGGTTATATTGGGAGGGGTCACTGACCGCGCTCTCCTGCCCGGCCCCAGACATGGAGGTGCTGTACTGGGAACAGGGGGGTTATATTGGGTGGGGTCACTGACCGCTCTCTCCTGCCCGGCCCCAGACATGGAGGTGCTGTACTGGGAACGGGGGGGGGTTATATTGGGAGGGGTCACTGACCGCTCTCTCCTGCCCGGCCCCAGACATGGAGGTGCTGTACTGGGAACGGGGGGGTTATATTGGGAGGGGTCACTGACCGCTCTCTCCTGCCCCGGCCCCAGACATGGAGGCGCTGTACTGGGAACGGGGGGGGTTATATTGGGAGGGGTCACTGACCGCTCTCTCCTGCCCGGCCCCAGACATGGAGGTGCTGTACTGGGAACGGGGGGGGGGTTATATTGGGAGGGGTCACTGACCGCTCTCTCCTGCCCGGCCCCAGACATGGAGGTGCTGTACTGGGAACGGGGGGGGTTATATTGGGAGGGGTCACTGACCGCTCTCTCCTGCCCGGCCCCAGACATGGAGGTGCTGTACTGGGAACGGGGAAAGGGGTTATATTGGGAGGGGGCACTGACCGCTCTCTCCTGCCCGGCCCCAGACATGGAGGTGCTGTACTGGGAACGGGGGGGGGGGGGGTTATATTGGGTGGGGTCACTGACCGCTCTCTCCTGCCCGGGCCCCAGACATGGAGGTGCTGTACTGGGAACGGGGGGGGGTTTATATTGGGAGGGGGGCACTGACCGCTCTCTCCTGCCCGGGCCCCAGACATGGAGGTGCTGTACTGGGAACGGGGGGGGGGGGGTTATATTGGGAGGGGTCACTGACCGCTCTCTCCCTGCCCGGCCCCAGACATGGAGGGTGCTGTACTGGGAACGGGGGGGGTTATATTGGGAGGGGGCACTGACCGCTCTCTCCTGCCCGGGCCCCAGACATGGAGGTGCTGTACTGGGAACGGGGGGGGGGGGGTTATATTGGGAGGGGTCACTGACCGCTCTCTCCTGCCCGGCCCCAGACATGGAGGTGCTGTACTGGGAACGGGGGGGGGTTATATTGGGAGGGGTCACTGACCGCTCTCTCCTGCCCGGGCCCCAGACATGGAGGTGCTGTACTGGGAACGGGGGGGTTATATTGGGAGGGGTCACTGACCGCTCTCTCCTGCCCGGCCCCAGACATGGAGGTGCTGTACTGGGAACGGGGGGGGTTATATTGGGAGGGGTCACTGACCGCTCTCTCCTGCCCGGGCCCCAGACATGGAGGCGCTGTACTGGGAACGGGGGGGTTATATTGGGAGGGGTCACTGACCGCTCTCTCCTGCCAGGCCCCAGACATGGAGGTGCTGTACTGGGAACGGGGGGGGGGGGGGGTTATATTGGGAGGGGTCACTGACCGCGCTCTCCTGCCCGGCCCCAGACATGGAGGTGCTGTACTGGGAACAGGGAGGTTATATTGGGTGGGGTCACTGACCGCTCTCTCCTGCCCGGCCCCAGACATGGAGGTGCTGTACTGGGAACGGGGGGGGTTATATTGGGAGGGGTCACTGACCGCTCTCTCCTGCCCGGCCCCAGACATGGAGGTGCTGTACTGGGAACGGGGGGGTTATATTGGGAGGGGTCACTGACCGCTCTCTCCTGCCCGGCCCCAGACATGGAGGCGCTGTACTGGGAACGGGGGGGTTATATTGGGAGGGGTCACTGACCGCTCTCTCCTGCCCGGCCCCAGACATGGAGGTGCTGTACTGGGAACGGGGGGGGGTTATATTGGGAGGGGTCACTGACCGCTCTCTCCTGCCCGGCCCCAGACATGGAGGTGCTGTACTGGGAACGGGGGGGTTATATTGGGAGGGGTCACTGACCGCTCTCTCCTGCCCGGCCCCAGACATGGAGGTGCTGTACTGGGAACGGGGGGGGGGGGGTTATATTGGGAGGGGGCACTGACCGCTCTCTCCTGCCCGGCCCCAGACATGGAGGTGCTGTACTGGGAACGGGGGGGGGGGGTTATATTGGGTGGGGTCACTGACCGCTCTCTCCTGCCCGGGCCCCAGACATGGAGGTGCTGTACTGGGAACGGGGGGGTTATATTGGGAGGGGTCACTGACCGCTCTCTCCTACCCGGCCCCAGACATGGAGGTACTGTACTGGGAACGGGGGGGTTATATTGGGAGGGGTCACTGACCGCTCTCTCCTGCCCGGCCCCAGACATGGAGGTGCTGTACTGGGAACGGGGGGGTTATATTGGGAGGGGTCACTGACCGCTCTCTCCTGCCCGGGCCCCAGACATGGAGGTGCTGTACTGGGAACGGGGGGGTTATATTGGGAGGGGTCACTGACCGCTCTCTCCTGCCCGGCCCCAGACATGGAGGTACTGTACTGGAAACGGGGGGGTTATATTGGGAGGGGTCACTGACCGCTCTCTCCTGCCCGGCCCCAGACATGGAGGTGCTGTACTGGGAACGGGGGGGTTATATTGGGAGGGGTCACTGACCGCTCTCTCCTGCCCGGCCCCAGACATGGAGGTGCTGTACTGGGAACGGGGGGGTTATATTGGGAGGAGTCACTGACCGCTCTCTCCTGCCCGGGCCCCAGACATGGAGGTGCTGTACTGTGAACGGGGGGGTTATATTGGGAGGGGTCACTGACCGCTCTCTCCTGCCCGGCCCCAGACATGGAGGTGCTGTACTGGGAACGGGGGGGGGGTTATATTGGGAGGGGTCACTGACCGCTCTCTCCTGCCCGGCCCCAGACATGGAGGTGCTGTACTGGGAACGGGGGGGTTATATTGGGAGGGGTCACTGACCGCTCTCTCCTGCCCGGCCCCAGACATGGAGGTGCTGTACTGGAAGCATGTGAAGGAGCGTCTGGCTGCACAGAAACGGCTGCAGAGGAGGATGGTAAGGTGGAGTGGGGGAGCTTACACGCTGACCGCAGGGGGAGGTTACACGCTGACCGCAGGGGAAAGCTTACACGCTGACCGCAGGGGGAGGTTACACGCTGACCGCAGGGGAAAGTTTACACGCTGACCGCAGGGGGGAGGTTACACACACTGACCGCAGGGGGAAGCTACACACACTGACCGCAGGCGGGGGGGGACCTTACACACGCTGACCGCAGGGGGGAGCTTACACACGCTGACCGCAGGGGGGAGCTTACACACGCTGACCGCAGGGGGGGAGGTTACACACGCTGGGCGCAGGGGGGGGGGGTTACACACACTGACCGCAGGTGGGGGGGTTACACACACTGACCGCAGGGGGAGGTTACACACACTGACCGCAGGGGGAGCTTACACACACACTGACCGCAAGGGGAGCTTACACACACACTGACCGCAGGGGGAGCTTACACACACACTGACCGCAGGGGGAAAGCTTACACACACACTGACCGCAGGGGGAGCTTACACACACACTGACCGCAGGGGGAAAGCTTACACGCTGACCGCAGGGGGGGGGGGTTACACACACTGACCGCTGGGGGGGAGCTTACACACACTGACCGCTGGGGGGGAGGTTACACACGGTGACCGCAGGGGGGGAGGTTACACACGGTGACCGCAGGGGGGGAGGTTACACACGCTGACCGCAGGGGGGGGAGGTTACACACGCTGACCGCAGGGGGGGGAGGTTACACACACTGACCGCAGGGAGGGGAGGTTACACACACTGACCGCAGGGGGGAGGTTACACACACTGACCGCAGGGGGGGGGAGGTAACACACACTGACCGCAGGGGGGAGGTTACACACACTGACCGCGGGGGGGGGGGAGGTTACACACACTGACCGCGGGGGGGGAGGTTACACACGCTGACCGCTCGGGGGGAGGTTACACACTGACCGCAGGGGGGGTGGGAGGTTACACACGCTGACCATGGTCGGTGACTGCTCTCCCAGCCTATCCTGCAGAGCATCGCCCTGCTCTCCGTGTGACTGTACTCCTTGCATGTCCTGCAGAACGTTGCTCTTCTCTCCCATGTGCCTGCTTCACTGTCCTGCAGAGCATCACTCTGCTCTCCCATGTTCCTGCTCTCCCTGTGCTGCAGGGCATTGCTCTGTGCCCCCGTGTGTCTGTCCTGTCACCCCCTGTGTAATATACCCGCCTCTCCTGCAGGGGGCGCAGTTTGTGAAGGCGGTGGAGCTGCTGCAGGAGGAGGAGCCTGTGAATGCTGCAGAAGAGAATCGTGGGAGCGACTATCTGGATCACGATGGCCCTGCAGGTGTGTGTCTCTGTCTCTGTGTGTGTGTCTCTGTGTGTGTCTGTACGTACGCACGTGTGTGTGTCTCTGTACGTACGTGTGTGTGTCTGTCTGTATGTACGTACGTGTGTCTGTACGTACGTGTGTGTCTGTACGTACGTACGTGTGTGTCTGTACGTACGTACGTGTGTGTCTGTACGTACGTGTGTGTCTGTACGTACGTACGTGTGTGTCTGTACGTACGTGTGTGTCTGTACGTACGTGTGTGTCTGTATGTACGTACGTGTGTGTCTGTATGTACGTACGTGTGTGTCTGTATGTACGTACGTGTGTGTCTGTACGTACGTACGTGTGTGTCTGTACGTACGTGTGTGTCTGTACGTACGTGTGTGTCTGTACGTACGTGTGTGTCTGTCTCTACGTACGTGTGTGTCTGTACGTACGTGTGTGTCTGTACGTACGTGTGTGTCTGTACCTACGTGTGTGTCTGTACGTATGTGTGTGTCTGTACGTACGTACGTGTGTCTGTACGTACGTACGTGTGTCTGTACGTACGTGTGTGTCTGTCTCTACGTACGTGTGTGTCTGTACGTACGTACGTACGTGTGTCTGTACGTACGTACGTGTGTCTGTACGTACGTGTGTGTCTGTACGTACGTGTGTGTCTGTACGTACATGTGTGTCTGTACGTACGTACGTGTGTCTGTACGTACGTACGTGTGTCTGTACGTACGTGTGTGTCTGTACGTACGTACGTGTGTCTGTACGTACGTACGTGTGTCTGTACGTACGTACGTGTGTCTGTACGTACGTGTCTGTCTGTACTACGTGTGTGTCTGTACGTACGTGTGTGTGTCTGTACGTACGTGTGTCTGTACGTACGTGTGTGTGTCTGTCTGTACGTACGTGCGTGTGTCTGTACGTACGTGCGTGTGTCTGTACGTACGTGCGTGTGTCTGTACGTACGTGCGTGTGTCTGTACGTACGTGCGTGTGTCTGTACGTACGTGCGTGTGTCTGTACGTACGTGCGTGTGTCTGTACGTACGTGCGTGTGTCTGTACGTACGTGCGTGTGTCTGTACGTACGTGCGTGTGTCTGTACGTACGTGCGTGTGTCTGTACGTACGTGCGTGTGTCTGTACGTGCGTGCGTGTGTCTGTACGTGCGTGCGTGTGTCTGTACGTGCGTGCGTGTGTCTGTACGTGCGTGCGTGTGTCTGTACGTGCGTGCGTGTGTCTGTACGTGCGTGCGTGTGTCTGTACGTGCGTGCGTGTGTCTGTACGTACGTGCGTGTGTCTGTACGTACGTGCGTGTGTCTGTACGTGCGTGCGTGTGTCTGTACGTGCGTGCGTGCGTCTGTACGTGCGTGCGTGCGTCTGTACGTGCGTGCGTGCGTCTGTACGTGCGTGCGTGCGTCTGTACGTGCGTGCGTGCGTCTGTACGTGCGTGCGTGCGTCTGTACGTGCGTGCGTGCGTCTGTACGTGCGTGCGTGCGTCTGTACGTACGTGCGTGCGTCTGTACGTACGTGCGTGCGTCTGTACGTACGTGCGTGCGTCTGTACGTACGTGCGTGCGTCTGTACGTACGTGCGTGCGTCTGTACGTACGTGCGTGCGTCTGTACGTACGTGTGTGTCTGTACGTACGTGCGTGTGTCTGTACGTACGTGCGTGTCTGTACGTACGTGCGTGTCTGTACGTACGTGTGTGTGTCTGTACGTACGTACGTGTGTGTGTGTCTGTACGTACGTGCGTGTGTCTGTACGTACGTGCGTGTGTCTGTACGTACGTGTGTCTGTACGTACGTGTGTGTGTCTGTCTGTACGTACGTACGTTAGTCTGTACGTACGTGCGTGTGTCTGTACGTACGTGCGTGTGTCTGTACGTACGTGCGTGTGTCTGTACGTACGTGCGTGTGTCTGTACGTACGTGCGTGTGTCTGTACGTACGTGCGTGTGTCTGTACGTACGTGTGTGTGTCTGTACGTACGTGTGTCTGTACGTACGTACGTGTGTCTGTCTGTACGTACGTGTGTGTGTCTGTCTGTACGTACGTGTGTGTGTCTGTACGTACGTGTGTGTGTGTCTGTACGTACGTGTGTGTGTCTGTACGTACGTGTGTGTGTCTGTACGTACGTGTGTGTCTGTACGTACTGCACCGACACACTTTATTCGAGCAAATACCCGGTATGTACCTGGCAGATACCTGGAATGCGCCGCTCCTCACCTCTGACAAGCCCCGTTGCGTTTGCCTTCCCAGCCTGGGTTCATGCCTGGCTGACGGGCGGCTGATCTGTTAAATGATAATGATTAGGATTTAATAGGCTGCAATGCTTCGCGTGTCTACCAGATGGCATAAATTCATGAATTGTAATGCAGTATATATATATATATACTGTGCAGTATTGCAGCCAGCGGGAATAAAATGCTTCAATCCCTGCCTGGAAAATAACCCAATGCACTCGGGCAGAAAACAGTCACAAACCTCAATACACCCGGGTATACCCGAATTCGTGGGACTAGCCGAGCTCGAATAAAGTGTGTCGCCAGTGTACGTGTGTCTGTACGTACGTGTGTGTGTCTGTCTGTACGTACGTGTGTGTGTGTGTCTGTCTGTACGTACGTGTGTGTGTGTGTGTCTGTCTGTACGTACGTGTGTGTGTGTGTCTGTCTGTACGTACGTGTGTGTGTGTGTCTGTCTGTACGTACGTGTGTGTGTGTGTGTGTGTGTCTGTACGTACGTGTGTGTCTGTCTGTACGTACGTGTGTGTCTGTCTGTACGTACGTGTGTGTCTGTCTCTACGTACGTGTGTGTCTGTCTCTACGTACGTGTGTCTCTGTCTGTTTGTGTGTGTGTGTGCATCTGTCTGTCTGTACGTACGTGTGTGTCTGTCTGTACGTACGTACGTGTGTGTCTGTCTGTACGTACGTGTGTGTCTGTCTGTACGTACGTGTGTGTCTGTCTCTACGTACGTGTGTGTCTGTCTCTACGTACGTGTGTGTCTGTCTCTACGTACGTGTGTGTCTGTCTCTACGTACGTGTGTATCTGTCTGTTTGTGTGTGTGCGCATCTGTCTGTCTGTACGTACGTGTGTGTCTGTCTGTACGTACGTGTGTGTCTGTCTGTACGTACGTGTGTGTCTGTCTGTACGTACGTGTGTGTCTGTCTGTACGTACGTTTGTGTCTGTCTCTACGTACGTGTGTGTCTGTCTCTACGTACGTGTGTGTCTGTCTCTACGTACGTGTGTGTCTGTCTCTACGTACGTGTGTGTCTGTCTCTACGTACGTGTGTGTCTGTCTCTACGTACGTGTGTGTCTGTCTCTACGTACGTGTGTGTCTGTCTCTACGTACGTGTGTGTCTGTCTCTACGTACGTGTATATCTGTCTGTTTGTGTGTGTGTGCATCTGTCTGTCTGTACGTACGTGTGTGTGTGTCTGTACGTACGTGTGTCTGTACGTACGTACGTGTGTCTGTCTGTACGTACGTGTGTGTGTCTGTCTGTACGTACGTGTGTGTGTCTGTACGTACGTGTGTGTGTGTCTGTACGTACGTGTGTGTGTGTCTGTACGTACGTGTGTGTGTCTGTACGTACGTGTGTGTGTCTGTACGTACTGCACCGACACACTTTATTCGAGCAAATACCCGGTATGTACCTGGCAGATACCTGGAATGCGCCGCTCCTCACCTCTGACAAGCCCCGTTGCGTTTGCCTTCCCAGCCTGGGTTCATGCCTGGCTGACGGGCGGCTGATCTGTTAAATGATAATGATTAGGATTTAATAGGCTGCAATGCTTCGCGTGTCTACCAGATGGCATAAATTCATGAATTGTAATGCAGTATATATATATATATACTGTGCGGTATTGCAGCCAGCGGGAATAAAATGCTTCAATCCCTGCCTGGAAAATAACCCAATGCACTCGGGCAGAAAACAGTCACAAACCTCAATACAACCGGGTATACCCGAATTCGTGGGACTAGCCAAGCTCGAATAAAGTGTGTCGCCAGTGTACGTGTGTCTGTACGTACGTGTGTGTGTCTGTCTGTACGTACGTGTGTGTGTGTGTCTGTCTGTACGTACGTGTGTGTGTGTGTGTGTCTGTCTGTACGTACGTGTGTGTGTGTGTGTGTGTCTGTACGTACGTGTGTGTCTGTCTGTACGTACGTGTGTGTCTGTCTGTACGTACGTGTGTGTCTGTCTGTACGTACGTGTGTGTCTGTCTGTACGTACGTGTGTGTCTGTCTCTACGTACGTGTGTCTCTGTCTGTTTGTGTGTGTGTGTGCATCTGTCTGTCTGTACGTACGTGTGTGTCTGTCTGTACGTACGTGTGTGTCTGTCTGTACGTACGTGTGTGTATGTCTCTACGTACGTGTGTGTCTGTCTCTACGTACGTGTGTGTCTGTCTCTACGTACGTGTGTGTCTGTCTCTACGTACGTGTGTATCTGTCTGTTTGTGTGTGTGCGCATCTGTCTGTCTGTACGTACGTGTGTGTCTGTCTGTACGTACGTGTGTGTCTGTCTGTACGTACGTGTGTGTCTGTCTGTACGTACGTTTGTGTCTGTCTCTACGTACGTGTGTGTCTGTCTCTACGTACGTGTGTGTCTGTCTCTACGTACGTGTGTGTCTGTCTCTACGTACGTGTGTGTCTGTCTCTACGTACGTGTGTGTCTGTCTCTACGTACGTGTGTATCTGTCTGTTTGTGTGTGTGCGCATCTGTCTGTCTGTACGTACGTGTGTGTCTGTCTGTACGTACGTGTGTGTCTGTCTGTACGTACGTGTGTGTCTGTCTGTACGTACGTGTGTGTCTGTCTGTACGTACGTTTGTGTCTGTCTCTACGTACGTGTGTGTCTGTCTCTACGTACGTGTGTGTCTGTCTCTACGTACGTGTGTGTCTGTCTCTACGTACGTGTGTGTCTGTCTCTACGTACGTGTGTGTCTGTCTCTACGTACGTGTGTGTCTGTCTCTACGTACGTGTGTGTCTGTCTCTACGTACGTGTGTGTCTGTCTCTACGTACGTGTATATCTGTCTGTTTGTGTGTGTGTGCATCTGTCTGTCTGTACGTACGTGTGTGTCTGTCTGTACGTACGTGTGTGTGTCTGTCTGTACGTACGTGTGTGTGTCTGTCTGTACGTACGTGTGTGTCTGTCTGTACGTACGTGTGTGTCTGTCTGTACGTACGTTTGTGTCTGTCTCTACGTACGTGTGTGTCTGTCTCTACGTACGTGTGTGTCTGTCTCTACGTACGTGTGTGTCTGTCTCTACGTACGTGTGTGTCTGTCTCTACGTACGTGTGTGTCTGTCTCTACGTACGTGTATATCTGTCTGTTTGTGTGTGTGTGTGTGTGTGTGTGTGTGTGTGTGTGTGTGTGTGCATCTGTCTGTCTGTACGTACGTGTGTGTCTGTCTGTACGTACGTACGTGTGTGTCTGTCTGTCTGTACGTACGTGTGTGTCTGTCTGTCTGTACGTACGTGTGTGTCTGTCTGTACGTACGTGTGTGTCTGTCTGTACGTACGTGTGTGTCTGTCTGTACGTACGTGTGTGTCTGTCTGTACGTACGTGTGTGTCTGTCTGTACGTACGTTTGGGTCTGTCTCTACGTACGTGTGTGTCTGTCTCTACGTACGTGTGTATCTGTCTGTTTGTGTGTGTGCATCTGTCTGTTTGTACGTACGTGTGTGTGTGTCTGTCTGTACGTACGTATGTGTGTGTGTCTGTCTGTCTGTATGTGTGTGTGTGTGTCTGTACGTACGTGTGTGTGTGTGTGTGTCTGTACGTACGTGTGTGTGCCTGTTTGTACGTACGTGTGTGTGTGTCTATCTGTATGTACGTGTGTGTGTCTGTCTGTACGTACTTGTCTGTCTGTCTGTCTGTACGTGTGCGTGCATCTATCTGTTTGTACGTGTGTGTGTGCATCTGTCTGTTTGTACGTGTGTGTGTGTGTGTGCATCTGTCTGTCTGTTTGTACGTATGTACGTACGTTCATGTGTGTGTGTGTGTGTGTGTGTCTGTGTCTGTGTCTGTGTCTGTGTCTGTGTCTGTGTCTGTGTCTGTCTCTACGTGTGTGTCTGTGTCTGTGTCTGTGTCTGTCTCTACGTGTGTGTCTCTACGTGTGTGTCTCTACGTGTGTGTCTCTACGTGTGTGTGTGTCTCTCTCTCTACGTGTGTGTGTGAGTGTGTCTGTCTCTACATGTGTGTGTCTGTCTCTAGGTGTGTGTGTCTGTCTCTAGGTGTGTGTGTGTCTGTCTGTCTCTAGGTGTGTGTGTGTCTGTCTGTCTCTAGGTGTGTGTGTGTCTGTCTGTCTCTAGGTGTGTGTGTGTCTGTCTGTCTCTAGGTGTGTGTGTGTCTGTCTGTCTCTAGGTGTGTGTGTGTCTGTCTGTCTCTAGGTGTGTGTGTGTCTGTCTGTCTCTAGGTGTGTGTGTGTCTGTCTGTCTCTAGGTGTGTGTGTGTCTGTCTGTCTCTAGGTGTGAGTGTGTCTGTCTGTCTCTAGGTGTGAGTGTGTCTGTCTCTAGGTGTGAGTGTGTCTGTCTCTAGGTGTGAGTGTGTCTGTCTCTAGATGTGTGTGTGTGTGTGTGTGTGTGTGTGTGTGTGTGTGTGTGTGTGTGTGTGTGTCTCTACGTGTGGAGGAAGGAGAGATCGGGTCTCTATTTAGCACACAGCCTCCGATCCGGAGGGGAAGGAGAGATCAAGTCTCTATTTAGCACACGGCCTCCGTTCCGGAGGGGAAGGAGAGATCGGGTCTCTGTTTAGCACACGGCCTCCGTTCCGGAGGGGAAGGAGAGATCAAGTCTCTATTTAGCACACGGCCTCCGTTCCGGAGGGGAAGGAGAGATCGGGTCTCTATTTAGCACACGGCCTCCGTTCCGGAGGGGAAGGAGAGATCAAGTCTCTATTTAGCACACGGCCTCCGTTCCGGAGGGGAAGGAGAGATCGGGTCTCTATTTAGCACACAGCCTCCGTTCCGGAGGGGAAGGAGAGATCGGGTCCTCTGTTTAGCACACGGCCTCCGTTCCGGAGGGGAAGGAGAGATCGGGTCTCTGTTTAGCACACGGCCTCCGTTCCGGAGGGGAAGGAGAGATCGGGTCTCTATTTAGCACACGGCCTCCGTTCTGGAGGGGAAGGAGAGATCGGGCCTCTGTTTAGCACACGGCCTCCGTTCCGGAGGGGAAGGAGAGATCGGGTCTCTATTTAGCACACGGCCTCCGTTCCGGAGGGGAAGGAGAGATCGGGTCTCTATTTAGCACACGGCCTCCGTTCCGGAGGGGAAGGAGAGATCGGGTCTCTATTTAGCACACGGCCTCCGTTCCGGAGGGGAAGGAGAGATCAAGTCTCTATTTAGCACACGGCCTCCGTTCCGGAGGGGAAGGAGAGATCGGGTCCTCTGTTTAGCACACGGCCTCCGTTCCGGAGGGGAAGGAGAGATCGGGTCTCTGTTTAGCACACGGCCTCCGTTCCGGAAGGGAAGGAGAGATCGGGTCTCTGTTTAGCACACGGCCTCCGTTCCGGAGGGGAAGGAGAGATCAGGTCCTCTGTTTAGCACACAGCCTCCGTTCCGGAGGGGAAGGAGATATCGGGTCTCTGTTTAGCACACGGCCTCCGTTCCGGAGGGGAAGGAGAGATCGGGTCTCTATTTAGCACACGGCCTCCAATCCGGAGGGGAAGGAGAGGATCGGGTCTCTATTTAGCACACGGCCTCCGTTCCGGAGGGGAAGGAGAGATCGGGTCTCTGTTTAGCACACGGCCTCCGTTCCGAAGGGGAAGGAGAGATCGGGTCTCTGTTTAGCACACGGCCTCCGTTCCGGAGGGGAAGGAGAGATCGGGTCTCTGTTTAGCACACGGCCTCCGATCAGGAGGGGAAGGAGATATCGGGTCTCTGTTTAGCACACGGCCTCCGTTCCGGAGGGGAAGGAGAGATCAAGTCTCTATTTAGCACACGGCCTCCGTTCCGGAGGGGAAGGAGAGATCAAGTCTCTATTTAGCACACGGCCTCCGTTCCGGAGGGTAAGGAGAGATCGGGTCTCTATTTAGCACACGGCCTCCGTTCCGGAGGGGAAGGAGAGATCAAGTCTCTATTTAGCACACGGCCTCCGTTCCGGAGGGGAAGGAGAGATCGGGTCTCTGTTTAGCACACGGCCTCCGTTCCGGAGGGGAAGGAGAGATCGGGTCTCTGTTTAGCACACGGCCTCCGTTCCGGAGGGGAAGGAGAGATCGGGTCCTCTGTTTAGCACACGGCCTCCGTTCCGGAGGGGAAGGAGAGATCGGGTCTCTATTTAGCACACGGCCTCCGTTCCGGAGGGGAAGGAGAGATCGGGTCCTCTGTTTAGCACACAGCCTCCGTTCCGGAGGCGATGGAGAGATCGGGTCTCTATTTAGCACACGGCCTCCGTTCCGGAGGGGAAGGAGAGATCGGGTCCTCTGTTTAGCACACGGCCTCCGTTCCGGAGGGGAAGGAGAGATCGGGTCCTCTGTTTAGCACACGGCCTCCGTTCCGGAGGGGAAGGAGAGATCGGGCCTCTGTTTAGCACACGGCCTCCGTTCCGGAGGGGAAGGAGAGATCGGGTCTCTGTTTAGCACACGGCCTCCGTTCCGGAGGGGAAGGAGAGATCGGGTCCTCTGTTTAGCACACGGCCTCCGTTCCGGAGGGGAAGGAGAGATCGGGTCCTCTGTTTAGCACACGGCCTCCGTTCCGGAGGGGAAGGAGAGATCGGGTCTCTGTTTAGCACACGGCCTCCGTTCCGGAGGGGAAGGAGAGATCGGGCCTCTGTTTAGCACACGGCCTCCGTTCCGGAGGGGAAGGAGAGATCGGGTCTCTGTTTAGCACACGGCCTCCGTTCCGGAGGGGAAGGAGAGATCGGGTCCTCTGTTTAGCACACGGCCTCCGTTCCGGAGGGGAAGGAGAGATCGGGTCCTCTGTTTAGCACACGGCCTCCGTTCCGGAGGGGAAGGAGAGATCGGGTCCTCTGTTTAGCACACGGCCTCCGTTCCGGAGGGGAAGGAGAGATCGGGTCTCTATTTAGCACACGGCCTCCGCTGTCATCTGGGACTGTTACCCTCCGCTCCGTCCGCCGGTGCTCCGCACTGTTTGTCAGCTGCAGCGCTAAGCCTCACATGGATCCTACTTCTTGGTGTCGCGTCATTCAATCCGCGTCATCGGATGCGTCGAGAGGTCCCGTCAGATCGGCAGCAAATAAACAAAGTCCCGGTTATGCGTTCTTTGTCATATGTAGAAATATACGTGCTCACGTATGGAGGGGAAGCAGCCCTTCAGGAAACGCAACCTTCAGTGTCCAGACTGTCACAATATGATATGGCTTGGGGAGACCCGTACCTGTGCGGGAGACGGATCGGGGAGACCCGTACCTGTGCGGGAGACGGATCGGGGAGACCCGTACCTGTGCGGGAGACGGATCGGGGAGACCCGTACCTGTGCGGGAGACGGATCGGGGAGACCCGTACCTGTGCGGGAGACGGATCGGGGAGACCCGTACCTGTGCGGG
>NW_027454470.1:0-32500 GCF_040206685.1 Ascaphus truei | reverse complement strand
CGCTCTCTCTCTCCTGCGCGCTGGCGCTCGCTCTCTCTCTCCTGCGCGCTGGCCCTCGCTCTCTCCTGCGCGCTGGCCCTCTCTCTCCTGCGCGCTGGCCCTCGCTCTCTCTCTCCTGCTTGCTGGCCCTCGCTCTCTCTCTCCTGCGCGCTGGCCCTCGCTCTCTCTCTCCTGCGCGCTGGCCCTCTCTCTCCTGCGCGCTGGCCCTCTCTCTCCTGCGCGCTGGCGCTCGCTCTCTCTCTCCTGCGCGCTGGCCCTCTCTCTCTCTCCTGCGCGCTGGCCCTCGCTCTCTCTCTCCTGCGCGCTGGCCCTCGCTCTCTCTCTCCTGCGCGCTGGCCCTCGCTCTCTCTCTCCTGCGCGCTGGCCCTCGCTCTCTCTCTCCTGCGCGCTGGCCCTCTCTCTCCTGCGCGCTGGCCCTCGCTCTCTCTCTCCTGCGCGCTGGCCCTCGCTCTCTCTCTCCTGCGCGCTGGCCCTCGCTCTCTCTCTCCTGCGCGCTGGCCCTCGCTCTCTCTCTCCTGCGCGCTGGCCCTCGCTCTCCTGCGCGCTGGCCCTCGCTCTCTCTCTCCTGCGCGCTGGCCCTCGCTCTCTCCTGCGCGCTGGCCCTCTCTCTCCTGCGCGCTGGCCCTCGCTCTCTCTCTCCTGCGCGCTGGCCCTCGCTCTCTCTCTCCTGCGCGCTGGCCCTCGCTCTCTCTCTCCTGCGCGCTGGCCCTCGCTCTCTCTCTCCTGCGCGCTGGCCCTCGCTCTCTCCTGCGCGCTGGCCCTCGCTCTCTCTCTCCTGCGCGCTGGCCCTCGCTCTCTCCTGCGCGCTGGCCCTCGCTCTCTCTCTCCTGCGCGCTGGCCCTCGCTCTCTCCTGCGCGCTGGCGCTCGCTCTCTCCTGCGCGCTGGCCCTCGCTCTCTCTCTCCTGCGCGCTGGCCCTCGCTCTCTCCTGCGCGCTGGCCCTCGCTCTCTCTCCTGCGCGCTGGCCCTCGCTCTCTCTCTCCTGCGCGCTGGCCCTCGCTCTCTCTCCTGCGCGCTGGCCCTCTCTCTCCTGCGCGCTGGCCCTCTCTCTCCTGCGCGCTGGCCCTCTCTCTCCTGCGCGCTGGCCCTCGCTCTCTCCTGTACGCGCTCTCGCTTGTGGGCTCTCGCTCTGAGCGCGCTCATGGCGTTCCTGTCCTCCTGTACAGATGATCTCTCTGACCATGAAGCTCTGGGCGAGGATATGCCGGCGTGCCTGCAGGACGAGCCCGCGCTCCGGGACATGGGTACGGGTATAATACGCCGCGGGCCCCTCCGTGCCCGAGGGACCGGCTGAGTGTGTCCTGCAGTAAGAGGGACAGCGCCCATCTCTGCCAGGGTCACATGGGCCAAAGGTCGTGTGGTGGGAGGGACTGTCCCTGTGATATATGTACTGAGTGTCCTGCTTGCTGTGACCTCTGCCCCCTGTATCCCTTAGAGTCTGACCACCCGGACCAGTTCAGTTATGAGGAGCTGGTGAGGAGGAACGTGGTGAGTGGCGCTGTCACCCTGTCCCCCTGTCACCCTGTCACCCTCTCTGCTCGCAGTACTGGGGCAGTGACGCGGTCCTGTCTCTTATCACTGCGGTCCCCTGGGGGGAGGGCGTGTCCCATCTGTCACTGTCACCCTCTTGCCCTGCAGGTCCCGTGTCACGGTTACCCTGTAGGTGGCGTCCCGTGTCGCGGTTACCCTGTAGGTGGCGTCCCTTGTCGCGGTTACCCTGTAGGTGGCGTCCCTTGTCACGGTTACCCTATAGATCGCGTCCCTTGTCGCGGTTACCCTGTAGGACGCGTCCCTTGTCACGGTTACCCTGTAGGACGCGTCCCTTGTCACGGTTACCCTGTAGGTGGCGTCCCTTGTCACGGTTACCCTGTAGGTGGCGTCCCTTGTCGCGGTTACCCTGTAGGTGGCGTCCCTTGTCGCGGTTACCCTGTAGGACGCGTCCCGTGTCACGGTTACCCTGTAGGTGGCGTCCCTTGTCGCGGTTACCCTGTAGGACGCGTCCCGTGTCGCGGTTACCCTGTAGGTGGCGTCCCTTGTCGCGGTTACCCTGTAGGTGGCGTCCCTTGTCGCGGTTACCCTGTAGGACGCGTCCCTTGTCACGGTTACCCTGTAGGTGGCGTCCCGTGTCGCGGTTACCCTGTAGGTGGCGTCCCGTGTCACGGTTACCCTGTAGGTGGCGTCCCTTGTCGCGGTTACCCTGTAGGTGGCGTCCCGTGTCACGGTTACCCTGTAGGTGGCGTCCCGTGTCACGGTTACCCTGTAGGTGGCGTCCCTTGTCACGGTTACCCTGTAGGTGGCGTCCCGTGTCGCGGTTACCCTGTAGGGGGCGTCCCGTGTCACGGTTACCCTGTAGGTGGCGTCCCGTGTCACGGTTACCCTGTAGGTGGCGTCCCGTGTCGCGGTTACCCTGTAGGTGGCGTCCCTTGTCACGGTTACCCTGTAGGTGGCGTCCCGTGTCACGGTTACCCTGTAGGTGGCGTCCCGTGTCACGGTTACCCTGTAGGTGGCGTCCCTTGTCGCGGTTACCCTGTAGGTGGCGTCCCGTGTCACGGTTACCCTGTAGGTGGCGTCCCGTGTCACGGTTACCCTGTAGGTGGCGTCCCGTGTCACGGTTACCCTGTAGGACGCGTCCCGTGTCACGGTTACCCTGTAGGACGCGTCCCGTGTCGCGGTTACCCTGTAGGACGCGTCCCGTGTCACGGTTACCCTGTAGGACGCGTCCCGTGTCACGGTTACCCTGTAGGACGCGTCCCGTGTCGCGGTTACCCTGTAGGACGCGTCCCTTGTCACGGTTACCCTGTAGGTGGCGTCCCGTGTCACGGTTACCCTGTAGGACGCGTCCCGTGTCGCGGTTACCCTGTAGGTGGCGTCCCTTGTCACGGTTACCCTGTAGGTGGCGTCCCTTGTCACGGTTACCCTGTAGGTGGCGTCCCTTGTCGCGGTTACCCTGTAGGTGGCGTCCCGTGTCACGGTTACCCTGTAGGTGGCGTCCCTTGTCACGGTTACCCTGTAGGTGGCGTCCCTTGTCGCGGTTACCCTGTAGGTGGCGTCCCTTGTCACGGTTACCCTGTAGGTGGCGTCCCGTGTCGCGGTTACCCTGTAGGTGGCGTCCCGTGTCACGGTTACCCTGTAGGTGGCGTCCCGTGTCGCGGTTACCCTGTAGGACGCGTCCCGTGTCACGGTTACCCTGTAGGTGGCGTCCCTTGTCCCGGTTACCCTGTAGGACGCGTCCCTTGTCACGGTTACCCTGTAGGACGCGTCCCGTGTCACGGTTACCCTGTAGGTGGCGTCCCTTGTCACGGTTACCCTGTAGGTGGCGTCCCTTGTCGCGGTTACCCTGTAGGTGGCGTCCCTTGTCACGGTTACCCTGTAGGTGGCGTCCCGTGTCACGGTTACCCTGTAGGTGGCGTCCCGTGTCACGGTTACCCTGTAGGACGCGTCCCGTGTCACGGTTACCCTGTAGGTGGCGTCCCGTGTCACGGTTACCCTGTAGGTGGCGTCCCTTGTCACGGTTACCCTGTAGGTGGCGTCCCGTGTCACGGTTACCCTGTAGGACGCGTCCCGTGTCGCGGTTACCCTGTAGGTGGCGTCCCTTGTCGCGGTTACCCTGTAGGTGGCGTCCCTTGTCACGGTTACCCTGTAGGTGGCGTCCCGTGTCACGGTTACCCTGTAGGTGGCGTCCCTTGTCACGGTTACCCTGTAGGACGCGTCCCGTGTCGCGGTTACCCTGTAGGTGGCGTCCCGTGTCACGGTTACCCTGTAGGACGCGTCCCTTGTCACGGTTACCCTGTAGGTGGCGTCCCTTGTCGCGGTTACCCTGTAGGTGGCGTCCCGTGTCACGGTTACCCTGTAGGTGGCGTCCCGTGTCACGGTTACCCTGTAGGTGGCGTCCCTTGTCACGGTTACCCTGTAGGTGGCGTCCCGTGTCACGGTTACCCTGTAGGACGCGTCCCGTGTCGCGGTTACCCTGTAGGTGGCGTCCCTTGTCACGGTTACCCTGTAGGACGCGTCCCTTGTCACGGTTACCCTGTAGGTGGCGTCCCGTGTCACGGTTACCCTGTAGGTGGCGTCCCGTGTCACGGTTACCCTGTAGGTGGCGTCCCGTGTCACGGTTACCCTGTAGGTGGCGTCCCGTGTCGCGGTTACCCTGTAGGTGGCGTCCCGTGTCACGGTTACCCTGTAGGTGGCGTCCCTTGTCGCGGTTACCCTGTAGGTGGCGTCCCTTGTCGCGGTTACCCTGTAGGACGCGTCCCGTGTCACGGTTACCCTGTAGGACGCGTCCCTTGTCACGGTTACCCTGTAGGTGGCGTCCCGTGTCACGGTTACCCTGTAGGTGGCGTCCCTTGTCACGGTTACCCTGTAGGTGGCGTCCCGTGTCACGGTTACCCTGTAGGTGGCGTCCCTTGTCACGGTTACCCTGTAGGTGGCGTCCCTTGTCACGGTTACCCTGTAGGACGCGTCCCTTGTCACGGTTACCCTGTAGGACGCGTCCCTTGTCACGGTTACCCTGTAGGACGCGTCCCTTGTCACGGTTACCCTGTAGGTGGCGTCCCTTGTCACGGTTACCCTGTAGGTGGCGTCCCTTGTCGCGGTTACCCTGTAGGTGGCGTCCCGTGTCACGGTTACCCTGTAGGTGGCGTCCCTTGTCACGGTTACCCTGTAGGACGCGTCCCTTGTCACGGTTACCCTGTAGGTGGCGTCCCTTGTCACGGTTACCCTGTAGGTGGCGTCCCTTGTCGCGGTTACCCTGTAGGTGGCGTCCCTTGTCACGGTTACCCTGTAGGTGGCGTCCCGTGTCACGGTTACCCTGTAGGTGGCGTCCCGTGTCACGGTTACCCTGTAGGACGCGTCCCGTGTCACGGTTACCCTGTAGGTGGCGTCCCGTGTCACGGTTACCCTGTAGGTGGCGTCCCTTGTCACGGTTACCCTGTAGGTGGCGTCCCGTGTCACGGTTACCCTGTAGGACGCGTCCCGTGTCGCGGTTACCCTGTAGGTGGCGTCCCTTGTCGCGGTTACCCTGTAGGTGGCGTCCCTTGTCACGGTTACCCTGTAGGTGGCGTCCCGTGTCACGGTTACCCTGTAGGTGGCGTCCCTTGTCACGGTTACCCTGTAGGACGCGTCCCGTGTCGCGGTTACCCTGTAGGTGGCGTCCCGTGTCACGGTTACCCTGTAGGACGCGTCCCTTGTCACGGTTACCCTGTAGGTGGCGTCCCTTGTCGCGGTTACCCTGTAGGTGGCGTCCCGTGTCACGGTTACCCTGTAGGTGGCGTCCCGTGTCACGGTTACCCTGTAGGTGGCGTCCCTTGTCACGGTTACCCTGTAGGTGGCGTCCCGTGTCACGGTTACCCTGTAGGACGCGTCCCGTGTCGCGGTTACCCTGTAGGTGGCGTCCCTTGTCACGGTTACCCTGTAGGACGCGTCCCTTGTCACGGTTACCCTGTAGGTGGCGTCCCGTGTCACGGTTACCCTGTAGGTGGCGTCCCGTGTCACGGTTACCCTGTAGGTGGCGTCCCGTGTCACGGTTACCCTGTAGGTGGCGTCCCGTGTCGCGGTTACCCTGTAGGTGGCGTCCCGTGTCACGGTTACCCTGTAGGTGGCGTCCCTTGTCGCGGTTACCCTGTAGGTGGCGTCCCTTGTCGCGGTTACCCTGTAGGACGCGTCCCGTGTCACGGTTACCCTGTAGGACGCGTCCCTTGTCACGGTTACCCTGTAGGTGGCGTCCCGTGTCACGGTTACCCTGTAGGTGGCGTCCCGTGTCACGGTTACCCTGTAGGTGGCGTCCCGTGTCACGGTTACCCTGTAGGTGGCGTCCCGTGTCACGGTTACCCTGTAGGTGGCGTCCCTTGTCACGGTTACCCTGTAGGACGCGTCCCTTGTCACGGTTACCCTGTAGGACGCGTCCCGTGTCGCGGTTACCCTGTAGGTGGCGTCCCTTGTCGCGGTTACCCTGTAGGTGGCGTCCCTTGTCACGGTTACCCTGTAGGTGGCGTCCCTTGTCACGGTTACCCTGTAGGTGGCGTCCCTTGTCACGGTTACCCTGTAGGTGGCGTCCCTTGTCACGGTTACCCTGTAGGACGCGTCCCTTGTCACGGTTACCCTGTAGGTGGCGTCCCTTGTCACGGTTACCCTGTAGGTGGCGTCCCGTGTCACGGTTACCCTGTAGGACGCGTCCCTTGTCACGGTTACCCTGTAGGTGGCGTCCCGTGTCACGGTTACCCTGTAGGTGGCGTCCCGTGTCACGGTTACCCTGTAGGTGGCGTCCCGTGTCACGGTTACCCTGTAGGTGGCGTCCCGTGTCACGGTTACCCTGTAGGTGGCGTCCCTTGTCACGGTTACCCTGTAGGACGCGTCCCTTGTCACGGTTACCCTGTAGGACGCGTCCCGTGTCGCGGTTACCCTGTAGGTGGCGTCCCTTGTCGCGGTTACCCTGTAGGTGGCGTCCCTTGTCACGGTTACCCTGTAGGTGGCGTCCCTTGTCACGGTTACCCTGTAGGTGGCGTCCCTTGTCACGGTTACCCTGTAGGTGGCGTCCCTTGTCACGGTTACCCTGTAGGACGCGTCCCTTGTCACGGTTACCCTGTAGGTGGCGTCCCTTGTCACGGTTACCCTGTAGGTGGCGTCCCGTGTCGCGGTTACCCTGTAGGACGCGTCCCTTGTCACGGTTACCCTGTAGGTGGCGTCCCTTGTCGCGGTTACCCTGTAGGTGGCGTCCCGTGTCACGGTTACCCTGTAGGTGGCGTCCCTTGTCACGGTTACCCTGTAGGTGGCGTCCCGTGTCACGGTTACCCTGTAGGTGGCGTCCCTTGTCACGGTTACCCTGTAGGACGCGTCCCTTGTCGCGGTTACCCTGTAGGACGCGTCCCTTGTCACGGTTGGCCTGTGTCACTGTCGCGGTCCTGGTATCGGTCGCCCTGCGGGATACGGCGCCTCTGCCTGATTTTGTTCTCTTCCTTCCTCAGGAGTTCTTCATCGCCAGCTCCCAGAAGTACGCGCAGGAGACGGCGCTCTCGCTGCGCGTGCGCGAGTGGGAGGAGAAAATGGGGCCGCAGCTGCAGGAACAGGTATGGGACGCGGTCAGTGCAGGGACGGTCCCACACAGCCTCACCGCGCTGTCACACGGCGCTCCCCGCGCGGCCTCACCGCGCTGTCACACGGCGCTCCCCGCGCGGCCTCACCGCGCTGTGTCACACGGCGCTCCCCGCGCCGCCTCACCGCGCTGTGTCACACGGCGCTCCCCGCGCGGCCTCACCGCGCTGTGTCACACGGCGCTCCCCGCGCGGCCTCACCGCGCTGTCACACGGCGCTCCCCGCGCGGCCTCACCGCGCTGTGTCACACGGCGCTCCCCGCGCGGCCTCACCGCGCTGTGTCACACGGCGCTCCCCGCGCGGCCTCACCGCGCTGTGTCACACGGCGCTCCCCGCGCGGCCTCACCGCGCTGTGTCACACGGCGCTCCCCGCGCGGCCTCACCGCGCTGTCACACGGCGCTCCCCGCGCGGCCTCACCGCGCTGTCACACGGCGCTCCCCGCGCGGCCTCACCGCGCTGTGACACGGCGCTCCCCGCGCGGCCTCACCGCGCTGTCACACGGCGCTCCCCGCGCGGCCTCACCGCGCTGTGTCACACGGCGCTCCCCTCGCTGTCACACGGCGCTCCCCGCGCGGCAGTGTCTGCAGAGGCGCGCTGTGTGCGGGTAAAATGATGGCCGCGTTATTGGTACAATTCTGCAGACTTACTGACCCCTCTTCGGGCAATACTGGTCTCTGAAGTGATATAACGGTCAGTCCATCCATGGGCGCTCAACTCCAGTCCTAAGCCCCCCAACAGGTCAGGTTTTAGGCTGTCAGTCCCTGCTTCAGCATGGGTGTCTCAGTCCGTCCCTGCTTCAGCGTAGGTGCCTCAGTCAGTCCCTGCTTCAGCATGGGTGCATGAGTCCCAGCTTCAGCGTGGGTGCCTCAGTCAGTCCCTGCTTCAGCGTGGGTGCCTCAGTCAGTCCCTGCTTCAGCATGGGTGCATGAGTCCCAGCTTCAGCGTGGGTGCCTCAGTCAGTCCCTGCTTCAGCATGGGGGCCTCAGTCAGTCCCAGCTTCAGCGTGGGTGCCTCAGTCCGTCCCTGCTTCAGCGTGGGTACCTCAGTCCGTCCCTGCTTCAGCGCGGGTGCCTCAGTCAGTCCCTGCTTCAGCATGGGTGCCTCAGTCAGTTCCAGCTTCAGCGCAGGGTGCCTCAGTCAGTCCCAGCTTCAGCGCGGGGTGCCTCAGTCAGTCCCAGCTTCAGCGCGGGGTGCCTCAGTCAGTTCCAGCTTCAGCGCGGGGTGCCTCAGTCAGTCCCTGCTTCAGCATAGGTGCCTCAGTCAGTCCCTGCTTCAGCGCGGGATGCCTCAGTCAGTCCCAGCTTCAGCGTGGGGTGCCTCAGTCCGTCCCTGCTTCAGCGTGGGTACCTCAGTCCGTCCCTGCTTCAGCGCGGGTGCCTCAGTCAGTCCCTGCTTCAGCATGGGTGCCTCAGTCAGTTCCAGCTTCAGCGCAGGGTGCCTCAGTCAGTCCCAGCTTCAGCGCGGGGTGCCTCAGTCAGTCCCAGCTTCAGCGCGGGGTGCCTCAGTCAGTTCCAGCTTCAGCGCGGGGTGCCTCAGTCAGTCCCTGCTTCAGCATAGGTGCCTCAGTCAGTCCCTGCTTCAGCGCGGGATGCCTCAGTCAGTCCCAGCTTCAGCGCGGGGTGCCTCAGTCAGTCCCAGCTTCAGCGCGGGGTGCCTAAGTCAGTCCCTGCTTCAGCGTGGGTGCCTCAATCAGTCCCTGCTTCAGCGTGGGTGCCTCAGTCAGTCCCTGCTTCAGCGTGGGTGCCTCAGTCAGTCCCTGCTTCAGCGTGGGTGCCTCAGTCCGTCCCTGCTTCAGCGTGGGTGCCTCAGTCAGTCCCTGCTTCAGCGTGGGTGCCTCAGTCCGTCCCTGCTTCAGCGTGGGGGCCTCAGTCCGTCCCTGCTTCAGCGTGGGTGCCTCAGTCCGTCCCAGCTTCAGCGTGGGGGCCTCAGTCAGTCCCAGCTTCAGCGTGGGTGCCTCAGTCCGTCCCTGCTTCAGCGTGGGGGCCTCAGTCAGTCCCAGCTTCAGCGTGGGTGCCTCAGTCCGTCCCTGCTTCAGCGTGGGTGCCTCAGTCCGTCCCAGCTTCAGCGTGGGTGCCTCAGTCCGTCCCTGCTTCAGCGTGGGTGCCTCAGTCAGTCCCTGCTTCAGCATGGGTGCCTCAGTCCTTGCTTCAGCATGGGTGCATGAGTCCCTGCTTCAGCGCGAGTGCCTCAGTCCGTCCCTGCTTCAGCGTGGGTGCCTCAGTCAGTCCCAGCTTCAGCGTGGGTGGCTTAGTCTTCGACTGAGCCTCTGAGCCACTTGTGCTGAAGCTGGGATATCCTGAAAACCTGACCTGTTGCCGAGGGGGAGGGGTTTGAGGTCTGGAAGTGGCGAGTATAACTTTTAACAGATAATAGTGCGGCACAGTGTCTGGCAAAGAGTCTGATCGCTGAGACGTTCGTTGGTCATTAACTTGTTCCGGCGATGGATTTATCAAACAGATAAACACAAGTAGCGGAGATACTGGGACTCTGTGTTCCCAATGCATTCGTTGCTCTGCCCCTTTATCCGTTTGATGGTGGCTGTGTCGCAGGGCGTTCCCAGCCCCCCGGGCGCGGGTCTCACCGTCTCCCGCACCTTCTCTGCTGCAGGAGGACCAGGGGCCCTTTGATATCCACGATTACGGAGACCGCCTGGTGTCGCGGTTCAGCCGGGTCGGGGAGTGGCGCTCCTTCGCCAGCCTGGTCGCAGACAAGCAGCCGTACGAGGTGTGCCGGTACATGCTGGCGTCCCTGCAGCTGGTGAGTCCGGGGGTCCGCCCGGCACCGGATCGGGGGAGGGGGGGGGGCGGCTTTCCTGTGGGACGTATTCTTGGTGTTGGTTTGTAGACCCCTTACCCTGAGACTTGTGAGGTCTCTGACAGGGAGGGGGTGTGCGTTCCTTTGTTCAACATCCTGGGGGGGGGGGGTTACGCCAGACATACGGGTATATAATATACTGTTTCCTTGTACAGCCGTGGCACGCTCTCGCCATAAAAACAACCATTATTACCGCGCCGCTCTCATTGGCAATCCGCCATTTTATAAATCTGTCGTTGAATTCTGCAATATGCTGAAAATGTAGCTCCTGGGAGGTTAAAATGGCTGCCGCCATGCACACGTGATGTTGCCATGGTAACCGCTGATACCAGGTGAAACTGCAGCAAGGGCTTCCCGTGGAAACAGAGAATTTGACGGCAGATAAAAAACACTGTTTCCTCGCCATGCGCTCTCTGCTCGGACTCCCTGCGCGGACTCCCCGCGCGCTCTCTGCGCGGACTCCCCGCGCGCTCTCTGCGCGGACTCCCCGCGCGCTCTCTCTCTCTCTGCGCAGACTCCCCGCGCGCTCTCTCTCTCTGCGCAGACTCCCCGCGCGCTCTCTCTCTCTGCGCGGACTCCCCGCGCGCTCTCTCTCTGCGCGGACTCCCCGCGCGCTCTCTCTCTGCGCGGACTCCCCTCCCCGCGCAGTCTCTCTCTGTCACCTCTCTCTCTCTCTGTCACCTCTCTCTCTCTCTCTCTCTGTCACCTCTCTCTCTCTCTCTCTCTCACCTCTCTCTCTCTCTCTCTCTCTCTCTCTCTCTCTCTCTGTCACCTCTCTCTCTCTCTCTCTCTCTCTCTCTCTCTCTGTCACCTCTCTCTCTCTCTCTGTCACCTCTCTCTCTCTCTCTGTCACCTCTCTCTCTCTCTCTGTCACCTCTCTCTCTCTCTCTGTCACCTCTCTCTCTGTGTCACCTCTCTCTCTGTGTCACCTCTCTCTCTCTCTGTTACCTCTCTCTCTGTCACCTCTCTCTCTCTGTGTCACCTCTCTCTCTCTCTCTCTCTCTCTGTCACCTCCCTCCCTCTCTCTCTCTGTCACCTCTCTCCCTCCCTCTCTCTCTGTCACCTCTCTCCCCGGCGCTCGCTCTGCGCGGTCTCTTCTCTCTCCAGACTGTCTGTCTCTCTCCCCCCAGGCCAATGATTACACAGTGGAGGTCTCGCAGAAGGCCGGCCTGCAGGAGGGATTAGACAGCATGGCGCTGCGTCTCCTGAGCCAGCAGAGCGCGCACGAGAGGTTCAAGACGTACACAGCACCCTCCGTCTCCCAGCAGTGACCTGCTATGTCACAGCAGTGGCACCGCGCAGCCCATGAGACGCCATTTTAACGCTTGTGACGCAGTTTAAACCGCAATCCTACCAATTGGAACCCGAGGACACCAGAGCTAAGAATAGCGCGGTTCTGATCCATAGCGTCCCGGACTAAGAATAGCGCGGTTCTGATCCACAGCGTCCCGGACTAAGAATAGCGCGGTTCTGATCCACAGCGTCCCGGACTAAGAATAGCGCGGTTCTGATCCACAGCGTCCCGGACTAAGAATAGCGCGGTTCTGATCCACAGCGTCCCGGACTAAGAATAGCGCGGTTCTGATCCACAGCGTCCCGGACTAAGAATAGCGCGGTTCTGATCCATAGCGTCCCGGACTAAGAATAGCGCGGTTCTGATCCACAGCGTCCCGGACTAAGAATAGCGCGGTTCTGATCCACAGCGTCCCGGACTAAGAATAGCGCGGTTCTGATCCACAGCATCCCGGACTAAGAATAGCTCGGTTCTGATCCACAGCGTCCCGGACTAAGAATAGCGCGGTTCTGATCCACAGCGTCCCGGACTAAGAATAGCGCGGTTCTGATCCAGAGCGTCCCGGACTAAGAATAGCGCGGTTCTGATCCAGAGCATCCTGGACTAAGAATAGCGCGGTTCTGATCCAGAGCATCCTGGACTAGGAATAGCGCGGTTCTGATCCAGAGCATCCTGGACTAGGAATAGCACGGTTCTGATCCAGAGCGTCCTGGACTAAGAATAGCGCGGTTCTGATCCAGAGCATCCTGGACTAGGAATAGCGCGGTTCTGATCCAGAGCATCCTGGACTAAGAATAGCGCGGTTCTGATCCAGAGCATCCTGGACTAGGAATAGCACGGTTCTGATCCAGAGCATCCTGGACTAGGAATAGCGCGGTTCTGATCCAGTGGAGCCGCCTCCTGGTACTGATCCTGTATAAAGGAGACAGGTGGGAGCAGGATCCTATTACACTCGATCCCACAGCACCTGGTGACTTGCCGAATGGATCCCTAACCCCTTGTGTGCCTGGGGTGACGCGCATCTGCTTTTATCTGACAAATCCCGGTTTTCTGTACATATATATATATATTTTAGCCCTTGTAAAGTTCTCTGGCTCCGTGTCACTGTCCTGTTTTTATATATATATATATAATCTGCATATAAAGTGAATGTTCTGAACTGTGCGGCCCGGTCTGTGTGTTACTGACAAACATCTCATACAATCCAACAGGAGCAGATATGGGAAACACAAAGAAAACAGTGCAAAATATACAGTAAGTGTAGATGTATTGACAATAGGGTAAGAAATGCGTGGAAATCTTGGCTCTTTTGGTGTGCCCACTCACCAGATGTAAGAGATATAAAGGCGTTTGGCAGATAGGGCTGCTACCCGTATAGTACTCGTGGTGTGTGGGTCTCTCTCCGGGCTCGTCTCATCAATGGGATGCTATATATAAGAAAGGGGAAAGCACTACGTAGCGCGATCAGGTGTGTAACAACGTTATAAAAACCGGATATAAAATGTGCACTTACAATGTGTGTGTGTGTGTGTGTGTGTGTGTGTGTGTGTGTGTGTGTGTGTGTGTGTGTGTGTGTGTGTGTGTGTGTGTGTGTGTGTGTGTGTGTGTGTGTGTGTGTGTGTGTGTGTGTGTGGTGGGTTCGTCGCAGCTCTCGCCGCCTCCCCTGGATATTCCATGTGTCCTTCGCCTGCAGTTTGAATCGCAGCTTCACGCTCAGCTCTGCGTCCCTGCGTGCGTCTGACGTCACGGCTCCGAGGTGCGGCAAAGAACTACGGGTCGCCCACTGGTCCAAGAAGCTCCACTCCACGCGTTTCGCCCAGTCCAAAAGTGACTGCTTCCGGCTTCGTCAGGAGTGTGGGTACTTGGAGTGAAGGGTGCCTATGTATACCCTATTTCACAATGTCCCTGGCGCTATAGTGCAATTTAATTAAGCAAGGCTGTTCTAATCAATAATTCAATAATCACCATCACAGAGATACAACATTTTAAAGATATGAAATACATAATTCAAATCATGAACCGTCATCCGTTGGGAATTTAGACTCTAGGTATATTTTAATAATGGAGGAGGGAGATAAATTTAAGCATATAAGGTATATTATTAAACAGAAATATTGAAACCAGATTGGTAGATCTTAATAATTGAACCGGATCAGTTAGTATGGAATGCGCCCAAATTATGATCCTAATACAAAGAGCATAAGTAGAAACTGGAGCATGACAGTAACTTACTGGATATTAGAATATTTAAATATCCTAACAGTGGACAGGGGGGAGTTAATGAGTGCTATACTCTATATATCAGTTAACAAGGTGATCTACTTAATTCTGTCTGAGTATAAGGTGCTTGTGTATATATACTGGAGGATAATGGTATTTCTTAGGCTGTGCTGATAGTTATACAGCCTAACAATTGATCTAATAGGGCAGTGGGACGAGACTTTGCACATTGATTATAAACTAATCTAGATAATTATACTAGTGTATATATTTAATGGACTATTTAATCTACATAAATCATAATAATTCATTATGTGTGTTTATTTAATTCATAATTTTTTAGTGATTTTTTTAAACCGTGAAAACTGACGTTTCATTGACATTATCAGTGAAGTGAAGAGGTTCTGATAGGATTTCAGAACGCATTAATTGTTGCAATCCAAACAATCTAACTCACTAAATAAAGCTTTTGATGTTAAATGTAACAATTTCAATGTATACATAAGAATCACATGTTAATATCATCTTATTAAATTATTGACACATCTGTAATATACAGAATATTATACATTCTTAGAGAACCATATTTTAACAGATTTTAACAGTCTAATCGTACAGACATGATACAATTTCACAGTTTAAGGGAAAGACAAGGTAATGTATACATATGTAGGATGAGCAGAAGGCTGAAACGAAATGAATGGAGCAAGAAAAAGCAAGAGGAGACATCATTAGTATATCCATATTTATAACAGAAAGGGTGCAAGGTCTATTTCTGCATTTACACCTTTGGGGCTAAGTGTTTTTAAACGGTGGATCCAGAATGTCTCCCTTTTGAGTAGTTCTGATCCCCTGTCCCCTCCCCTCCAGTGCGGTAATACATTTTCTATTGCTTTGAACTGCAAGCTTGTGGGTTCACCAGCATGGCATTCTACAAAATGTTTCGGTATATTATGGTTCATTAATTTTCTATTTATACCACTCAGATGTTCAATTATCCTGGTTCGCACAGGCCTAATGGTTTTTCCTATGTACTGTAACCTGCAGGAACATTCTAAGAGATAGACTACATAGTCTGTCCTGCAGGTCATGAAAGTGTCTATATAAAATCTCGCGCTTGTCACAGTAGAAGTAAAGTGTGTATGCGCAGATGACAGAAACCGACAAGCTGTGCAGGTCTTACATCCGAAAAAACCTTTCATATTTAGCCAGCTGTTTTCCCTAGATTTCTTTTCTCTAAGGGCACTTGGGGCCAGTTTATTCTTTAAATTGTTGGCTTTTTTAAAGATGATATTAGGTCTGTCTGGAATGACCTGGCCCAAAATGGGGTCATTTCTCAATATCTCCCAATGCTTAGTAATGTTGTTCCTGATCCTTCCTGCCTCCCTATTATATCCAGTGATGGAAGCAAATTCAAATTTGCCATTTTCTCTTTGCTTATTTTCTTTCCCTTTTAGTAGTTCATTTCTATCGATCTTATCCACCTTTTCCCTTGCTCTAACAATCATTTCTTTATTGTAATTCTTCTCCAAAAATGTATTCTGAATCTTTTCTGATTGTATATTACATTGTTCCATGTCTGTGCAATTTCTTTTGATGCGAATTAGTTGACTGGCTGGCACGTTGTCCATCCACCTTGGAAGATGGCAACTATCTCTTCTAATGAAGTTGTTTTTATCAGTGTCTTTAAAATGAGTTTTCGTTTTTAACACATTGTTTTCTATGTAAATATTTAGATCCAAATAATTGGCTGTTGAATGGCTCCATTCGTTAGTAAATGTGAGATTATATGTGTTAGTGTTCATATTATCCAAAAATGCAACTAAATTCTCTTCGCCCCCACTCCAAATAATAAACACGTCGTCAATGTAACGACGATGGAGGACAAGGCCCGCGCCAAGCTCACAGTTCTGCCAGATGTTAGCTTCCTCCCAATCTGCTACAAATAGATTGGCGTAGCTAGGCGCGAACCTCGCCCCCATCGCCATTCCACACTGTTGCAGATAAAGTGTTCCCAAACCAAAAATAATTGTGATGAAGTATAAAATGAATAGTACTAATAATAAAATCGATTTGTGACCAAGGCAAGGTCTCGTCCTCTTGTAAGAATCTTTTTATTGCTGCACATCCCTGTGTATGCTGGATCACAGTATATAATGATGCAACATCACGTTACTAGGATGTAGTGTTCTTCCCATATCACATCTTTTAGCAGATTCAATAAATCAACTGTGTCCCTCAGATACGATTTTTGTTTCACTACATATTTTTGCAAGAAGGTATGGATGTACATGGAGAGATTAGCTGTTAGTGAGTCAATCCCCGAGACTATTGGTCTGCCTGGGGGATTGACTACACTTTTGTGTACCTTCGGAAGGAAGTAAAAGACCGGCATCTTGGCTTTATCTTGGTATAGGAATTTATATTCCTTTTCATCCAATATGCCGGTCTCTCTTCCCTCATCTAATAGTATTTTCAAATCCTCTGTATATCCCTTAATGGGATTAGAAGGTAACACTTTGTATGTATTGCCATCTCCAAGCAGTCTTAATGCCTCTCTCATAATCGGGTTTGTACCACTTTTCCCTGTCTGAGACCACTTTGAAGAGACCCATTGCAGGTTTGCTACATCTTGCCGTTGGACTATTTATGGTTGGAGTTCCTTTTATTTATTTTCTGGACACTTAGTTCACATGGTTTTTCTATGTTCACTTAGTAATATTAGGCACCGAATGTCTTTTTTTTATGTGTCAATGATTAGATTTGTATCAGTCTTTTTCAGGCTGCCTACCTTTCACAATTGAAAGTATTCCTTTTGTAAGCACTTAATAATATTTTAAGCATTAGCGCTGCTGAGCACCTTTTTCTTTTTTGCACTTTGTTTTTTCAAGCTGCATCTAAGCCGGTCTTTATTTACATCAAGACAAATATCGTTCCGCTGCTTGTTTTAACTCTTTAAATAACTCTTGTCAGGGGGATAACCAGGCCTTATCTAGATGGGAGCGGGCTCATTAAGCGTACTACAATTTGCGCACTGTTCAAGCAGATAGAGCAGGACCATCAGGCGCGGGCGCCGCGTGACGTCACCTCCCCCCGTTTCCTTCACGGAGAAGGGTGAATACGTCTTTATATACACTTACCTGCAGGTCCTCCTCCTCCTCAGCGATTTCATTCCAGGTGTTCATGAATACACCGAGCTGAGTGGAAGTGTTTAGTAAGTGGGGTGCTATATACACACCCTACACGGCTAATTGTGCCGTACTCTTCATCAAGTGCTAAACCGTATACCACTAGCGGTGGTTCAGCGTCTAAGGAACGTAAGGTGTTTATTAATACACCAAGCTGACTACTTTTAGTAGTGTATTTGAACGATGTAAATGTGTACTTCACATCAGACACTGATCTAACGTCCAGGCGCTGCTCACTTCACCACCTCTCCCCAGCGGCCTGTCCCCAGTGTCTGCTCACTTCACCACCTCTCCCCAGCCGCCTGTCCCCAGTGTCTGCTCACTTCACCACCTGTCCCCAGCGGCCTGTCCCCAGTGTCTGCTCACGTCACCACCTCTCCCCAGCGGCCTGTCCCCAGTGTCTGCTCACTTCACCACCTGTCCCCAGCCGCCTGTCCCCAGTGTCTGCTCACTTCACCACCTCTCCCCAGCGGCCTGTCCCCAGTGTCTGCTCACTTCACCACCTCTCCCCAGCGGCCTGTCCCCAGTGTCTGCTCACTTCACCACCTCTCCCCAGCGGCCTGTCCCCAGTGTCTGCTCACTTCACCACCTCTCCCCAGCGGCCTGTCCCCAGTGTCTGCTCACTTCACCACCTCTCCCCAGCGGCCTGTCCCCAGTGTCTGCTCACGTCACCACCTCTCCCCAGCGGCCTGTCCCCAGTGTCTGCTCACTTCACCACCTCTCCCCAGCGGCCTGTCCCCAGTGTCTGCTCACTTCACCACCTCTCCCCAGCAGCCTGTCCACAGTGTCTGCTCACTTCACCACCTCTCCCCTGCGGCCTGTCCCCAGTGTCTGCTCACTTCACCACCTCTCCCCAGCGGCCTGTCCACAGTGTCTGCTCACTTCACCACCTCTCCCCAGCAGCCTGTCCCCAGTGTCTGCTCACTTCACCACCTCTCCCCTGCGGCCTGTCCCCAGTGTCTGCTCACTTCACCACCTCTCCCCAGCGGCCTGTCCCCAGTGTCTGCTCACTTCACCACCTCTCCCCAGCAGCCTGTCCCCAGTGTCTGCTCACTTCACCACCTCTCCCCTGCGGCCTGTCCCCAGTGTCTGCTCACTTCACCACCTCTCCCCAGCGGCCTGTCCCCAGTGTCTGCTCACTTCACCACCTCTCCCCAGCGGCCTGTCCCCAGTGTCTGCTCACTTCACCACCTGTCCCCAGTGTCTGCTCACGTCACCACCTCTCCCCAGCGGCCTGTCCCCAGTGTCTGCTCACGTCACCACCTCTCCCCAGCGGCCTGTCCCCAGTGTCTGCTCACTTCACCACCTCTCCCCAGCGGCCTGTCCCCAGTGTCTGCTCACTTCACCACCTGTCCCCAGTGTCTGCTCACGTCACCACCTCTCCCCAGCGGCCTGTCCCCAGTGTCTGCTCACTTCACCACCTCTCCCCAGCGGCCTGTCCCCAGTGTCTGCTCACTTCACCACCTCTCCCCAGCGGCCTGTCCCCAGTGTCTGCTCACTTCACCACCTCTCCCCAGCAGCCTGTCCCCAGTGTCTGCTCACTTCACCACCTCTCCCCAGCGGCCTGTCCCCAGTGTCTGCTCACTTCACCACCTCTCCCCAGCGGCCTGTCCCCAGTGTCTGCTCACTTCACCACCTCTCCCCAGCGGCCTGTCCCCAGTGTCTGCTCACTTCACCACCTCTCCCCAGCGGCCTGTCCCCAGTGTCTGCTCACTTCACCACCTCTCCCCAGCGGCCTGTCCCCAGTGTCTGCTCACTTCACCACCTCTTCCCTGCGGCCTGTCCCCAGTGTCTGCTCACTTCACCACCTCTCCCCAGCGGCCTGTCCCCAGTGTCTGCTCACTTCACCACCTCTCCCCAGCGGCCTGTCCCCAGTGTCTGCTCACTTCACCACCTCTCCCCAGCGGCCTGTCCCCAGTGTCTGCTCACTTCACCACCTGTCCCCAGTGTCTGCTCACGTCACCACCTCTCCCCAGCGGCCTGTCCCCAGTGTCTGCTCTCTTCACCACCTCTCCCCAGCGGCCTGTCCCCAGTGTCTGCTCACTTCACCACCTCTCCCCAGCGGCCTGTCCCCAGTGTCTGCTCACTTCACCACCTCTCCCCAGCGGCCTGTCCCCAGTGTCTGCTCACTTCACCACCTCTCCCCAGCGGCCTGTCCCCAGTGTCTGCTCACTTCACCACCTCTTCCCTGCGGCCTGTCCCCAGTGTCTGCTCACTTCACCACCTCTCCCCAGCGGCCTGTCCCCAGTGTCTGCTCACTTCACCACCTCTCCCCAGCGGCCTGTCCCCAGTGTCTGCTCACTTCACCACCTCTTCCCTGCGGCCTGTCCCCAGTGTCTGCTCACTTCACCACCTCTCCCCAGCGGCCTGTCCCCAGTGTCTGCTCACTTCACCACCTCTTCCCAGCGGCCTGTCCCCAGTATCTGCTCACTTCACCACCTCTCCCCAGCAGCCTGTCCCCAGTGTCTGCTCACGTCACCGCCTGTCCCCAGCGGCCTGTCCCCAGTGTCTGCTCACTTCACCACCTCTCCCCAGCGGCCTGTCCCCAGTGTCTGCTCACTTCACCACCTCTCCCCAGCGGCCTGTCCCCAGTGTCTGCTCACTTCACCACCTCTCCCCAGCGGCCTGTCCCCAGTGTCTGCTCACGTCACCACCTCTCCCCAGCGGCCTGTCCCCAGTGTCTGCTCACTTCACCACCTCTCCTCCAGCGGCCTGTCCCCAGTGTCTGCTCACTTCACCACCTCTCCCCAGCGGCCTGTCCCCAGTGTCTGCTCACTTCACCACCTCTCCCCAGCGGCCTGTCCCCAGTGTCTGCTCACTTCACCACCTGTCCCCAGCGGCCTGTCCCCAGTGTCTGCTCACGTCACCACCTCTCCCCAGCGGCCTGTCCCCAGTGTCTGCTCACTTCACCACCTCTCCTCCAGCGGCCTGTCCCCAGTGTCTGCTCACTTCACCACCTCTCCCCAGCGGCCTGTCCCCAGTGTCTGCTCACTTCACCACCTCTCCCCAGCGGCCTGTCCCCAGTGTCTGCTCACTTCACCACCTCTCCCCAGCGGCCTGTCCCCAGTGTCTGCTCACTTCACCACCTCTCCCCAGCGGCCTCCCCAGCGACGTGAGCAGACACTGGGGACAGGCCGCTGGGGACAGGTGGTGAAGTGAGCAGACACTGGGGACAGGCCGCTGGGGAGAGGTGGTGACGTGAGCAGACACTGGGGACAGGCGGTGAAGTGAGCAGACACTGGGGACAGGCCGCTGGGGAGAGGTGGTGAAGTGAGCAGACACTGGGGACAGGCTACTGGGGAGAGGTGGTGACGTGAGCAGACACTGGGGACAGGCTGCTGGGGAGAGGTGGTGACGTGAGCAGACACTGGGGACAGGCCGCTGGGGAGAGGTGGTGAAGTGAGCAGACACTGGGGACAGGCCGCTGGGGAGAGGTGGTGAAGTGAGCAGACACTGGGGACAGGCCGCTGGGGAGAGGTGGTGACGTGAGCAGACACTGGGGACAGGCGGTGAAGTGAGCAGACACTGGGGACAGGCCGCTGGGGAGAGGTGGTGACGTGAGCAGACACTGGGGACAGGCGGTGAAGTGAGCAGACACTGGGGACAGGCCGCTGGGGAGAGGTGGTGACGTGAGCAGACACTGGGGACAGGCGGTGAAGTGAGCAGACACTGGGGACAGGCCGCAGGGGAGAGGTGGTGAAGTGAGCAGACACTGGGGACAGGCCGCAGGGGAGAGGTGGTGAAGTGAGCAGACACTGGGGACAGGCCGCTGGGGAGAGGTGGTGAAGTGAGCAGACACTGGGGACAGGCCGCTGGGGAGAGGTGGTGACGTGAGCAGACACTGGGGACAGGCCGCTGATGACTAATGCTGCGATACTGAGTAAGGCTCTTACATTAGTGCTCTCTTTCTGGTGTACAGCTGTAAACATCTATAATAGGCTGTAAGCAGACACTGGGGACAGGCCGCTGGGGAGAGGTGGTGACGTGAGCAGACACTGGGGACAGGCGGTGAAGTGAGCAGACACTGGGGACAGGCCGCTGGGGAGAGGTGGTGAAGTGAGCAGACACTGGGGACAGGCCGCTGGGGAGAGGTGGTGAAGTGAGCAGACACTGGGGACAGGCCGCTGGGGAGAGGTGGTGAAGTGAGCAGACACTGGGGACAGGCCGCTGGGGAGAGGTGGTGAAGTGAGCAGAAACTGGGGACAGGCCGCTGGGGAGAGGTGGTGAAGTGAGCAGACACTGGGGACAGGCCGCTGGGGAGAGGTGGTGAAGTGAGCAGACACTGGGGACAGGCCGCTGGGGAGAGGTGGTGACGTGAGCAGACACTGGGGACAGGCGGTGAAGTGAGCAGACACTGGGGACAGGCCGCTGGGGAGAGGTGGTGAAGTGAGCAGACACTGGGGACAGGCCGCTGGGGAGAGGTGGTGAAGTGAGCAGACACTGGGGACAGGCTCACTTCACCACCTCTCCCCAGCGGCCTGTCCCCAGTGTCTGCTCACTTCACCACCTCTCCCCTGCGGCCTGTCCCCAGTGTCTGCTCACTTCACCACCTGTCCCCAGCCGCCTGTCCCCAGTGTCTGCTCACTTCACCACCTGTCCCCAGCCGCCTGTCCCCAGTGTCTGCTCACTTCACCACCTCTCCCCTCCGGCCTGTCCCCAGTGTCTGCTCACTTCACCACCTCTCCCCAGCAGCCTGTCCCCAGTGTCTGCTCACTTCACCACCTCTCCCCTGTGGCCTGTCCCCAGTGTCTGCTCACTTCACCGCCTGTCCCCAGTGTCTGCTCACTTCACCACCTCTCCCCTGCGGCCTGTCCCCAGTGTCTGCTCACTTCACCGCCTGTCCCCAGTGTCTGCTCACTTCACCACCTCTCCCCAGCGGCCTGTCCCCAGTGTCTGCTCACTTCACCGCCTGTCCCCAGTGTCTGCTCACGTCACCACCTCTCCCCAGCGGCCTGTCCCCAGTGTCTGCTCACTTCACCACCTCTCCCCAGCGGCCTGTCCCCAGTGTCTGCTCACTTCACCGCCTGTCCCCAGTGTCTGCTCACTTCACCACCTCTCCCCAGCGGCCTGTCCCCAGTGTCTGCTCACTTCACCACCTCTCCCCAGCGGCCTGTCCCCAGTGTCTGCTCACTTCACCACCTCTCCCCAGCGGCCTGTCCCCAGTGTCTGCTCACTTCACCGCCTGTCCCCAGTGTCTGCTCACTTCACCACCTCTCCCCAGCGGCCTGTCCCCAGTGTCTGCTCACTTCACCACCTCTCCCCAGCGGCCTGTCCCCAGTGTCTGCTCACTTCACCACCTCTCCCCAGCGGCCTGTCCCCAGTGTCTGCTCACTTCACCACCTCTCCCCAGCGGCCTGTCCCCAGTGTCTGCTCACTTCACCACCTCTCCCCAGCGGCCTGTCCCCAGTGTCTGCTCACTTCACCACCTCTCCCCAGCGGCCTGTCCCCAGTGTCTGCTCACTTCACCACCTCTCCCCAGCGGCCTGTCCCCAGTGTCTGCTCACTTCACCACCTCTCCCCAGCGGCCTGTCCCCAGTGTCTGCTCACTTCACCACCTCTCCCCAGCGGCCTGTCCCCAGTGTCTGCTCACTTCACCACCTCTCCCCAGCGGCCTGTCCCCAGTGTCTGCTCACTTCACCACCTCTCCCCAGCGGCCTGTCCCCAGTGTCTGCTCACTTCACCGCCTGTCCCCAGTGTCTGCTCACTTCACCACCTCTCCCCAGCGGCCTGTCCCCAGTGTCTGCTCACTTCACCACCTCTCCCCAGCGGCCTGTCCCCAGTGTCTGCTCACTTCACCACCTCTCCCCAGCGGCCTGTCCCCAGTGTCTGCTCACTTCACCACCTCTCCCCAGCGGCCTGTCCCCAGTGTCTGCTCACTTCACCACCTCTCCCCAGCGGCCTGTCCCCAGTGTCTGCTCACTTCACCACCTCTCCCCAGCGGCCTGTCCCCAGTGTCTGCTCACTTCACCACCTCTCCCCAGCGGCCTGTCCCCAGTGTCTGCTCACTTCACCACCTCTCCCCAGCGGCCTGTCCCCAGTGCCTGCTCACTTCACCACCTCTCCCCAGCGGCCTGTCCCCAGTGTCTGCTCACTTCACCACCTCTCCCCAGCGGCCTGTCCCCAGTGCCTGCTCACTTCACCACCTCTCCCCAGCAGCCTGTCCCCAGTGCCTGCTCACTTCACCACCTCTCCCCAGCGGCCTGTCCCCAGTGCCTGCTCACTTCACCGCCTGTCCCCAGTGTCTGCTCACGTCACCACCTCTCCCCAGCGGCCTGTCCCCAGTGTCTGCTCACTTCACCGCCTGTCCCCAGTGTCTGCTCACGTCACCACCTCTCCCCAGCGCCTGTCCCCAGTGTCTGCTCACTTCACCACCTCTCCTCCAGCGGCCTGTCCCCAGTGTCTGCTCACTTCACCACCTCTCCCCAGCGGCCTGTCCCCAGTGTCTGCTCACTTCACCACCTCTCCCCAGCGGCCTGTCCCCAGTGCCTGCTCACTTCACCACCTCTCCCCAGCAGCCTGTCCCCAGTGCCTGCTCACTTCACCACCTCTCCCCAGCAGCCTGTCCCCAGTGTCTGCTCACTTCACCACCTCTCCCCAGCGGCCTGTCCCCAGTGCCTGCTCACTTCACCACCTCTCCCCAGCGGCCTGTCCCCAGTGTCTGCTTACAGCCTATTATACATGTTTGCAGCTGTACACCAGAAAGAGAGCACTAATGGAACAGTCTTTTACTCAGTATCGCAGCATTAGTGATCACTCGTTTATGCGCTGCTTGTTATTTTGTTTTGTCCAACCTAATTTTATTTAATATCAACCATTAAAGGTTACGTTTAAAAAAAATTATATATCCAATTAGGGGAGACAAGTTGTCACTGTTCTCTGTTCCCATACCCCTGCACCACCAACCAAGCACAGACTGTAGCAGGCGCCTCTCCCCATCCCCCATCTAATTCCCGTGTAAACCCCACACACCCTGCCGCAGGCGTAAATTCGCGGTGAGAGGCGGTGTTACCAGAGGAAGTAAGCCTCTTATTAGACGTTTGAGTTGTGCCTCAGTATATAACTGCGCTCACAACCTCACTTCTGTAACACTTACACACACGTGGGACACACCAACACATTCAGGCGCTCACTGCGGACGCAGCACGACTTGCGGTTAGGATTAAGGCGGTCATATTTAGGGGCCGATTCATATCTGTTTCTTATAATCTTATAATCACCGTGTGATGTCAGGACGTGCCCCTCAGTGATACGCTCGCACGTTACTTTTATTACGCAGAGGAGATGACATCACAGGAGATTCTCCGGGTTTATAAAGTCACTCTTGGGTTGATACCTGCTGTAGCCATGCCCCGGGCCACCCATAAACCCCCTCCAGAGAATGCTTTGAAGCTGGCTGTACATGTGCATGTTTATAAACCGTTGTCACGGGGGCCATATTGTATTCCCACGTCTCCAGACACTGCCCTTATCCCGACTCTATCAGCAATGTCATAAACCCAATATATATATATTGTATTTTTAACTTCAAACTGTAGCTCATTAACCCCTTAAGCACCAAATGGATTAAAATACCTAATATCTCATGACATTATCATGACCGTTACTATTAGAGATGGTCGGGGGTTACTTAACCAAATAAAGCTTGGAACCCCCCCCCCCTAACTAAATGGCGCGGATATCCGAGCGCGACTATTTCCTACCCCGGTGCGGCCGCGGTTATATCACTGTCCTGTCAGATATTCTCTCCTATACAACCCCAAAAGAACTGGATTATTGCAACGTTAAAATCAGTAATAGTGTACTTTTAACCTCTGCACTGCCAGCGACCTGCATTGCACCCCCAGTAAGGTGCGAGTATCTCGCCGGCCACTGAACGTTTAACCTCTGCACTGCCAGCGACCTGCATTGCACCCCCAGTAAGGTGCGAGTATCCCGCTGACCACTGAACGTTTAACCTCTGCACTGCCAGCGACCTGCATTGCATCCCCAGTAAGGTGCGAGTATCCCGCTGACCACTGAACGTTTAACCTCTGCACTGCCAGCGACCTGCATTGCACCCCCAGTAAGGTGCGAGTATCCCGCCCACTGAACGTTTAACCTCTGCACTGCCAGCGACCTGCATTGCACCCCCAGTAAGGTGCTAGTATCCCGCCCACTGAACGTTTAACCTCTGCACTGCCAGCGACCTGCATTGCACCCCCAGTAAGGTGCGAGTATCCCGCTGACCACTGAACGTTTAACCTCTGCACTGCCAGCGACCTGCATTGCATCCCCAGTAAGGTGCGAGTATCCCGCCGACCACTGAACGTTTAACCTCTGCACTGCCAGAGACTGCATTGCACCCCCAGTAAGGTGCGAGTATCCCGCCGACCACTGAACGTTTAACCTCTGCACTGCCAGCGACCTGCATTGCACCCCCAGTAAGGTGCGAGTATCCCGCTGACCACTGAACGTTTAACCTCTGCACTGCCAGCGACCTGCATTGCACCCCCAGTAAGGTGCGAGTATCCCGCTGACCACTGAACGTTTAACCTCTGCACTGCCAGAGACTGCATTGCACCCCCAGTAAGGTGCGAGTATCCCGCCCACTGAACGTTTAACCTCTGCACTGCCAGCGACCTGCATTGCACCCCCAGTAAGGTGCGAGTATCCCGCCCACTGAACGTTTAACCTCTGCACTGCCAGCGACCTGCATTGCACCCCCAGTAAGGTGCGAGTATATTGTAATATGTAATATTAATATGTATATTGTAATATTAATATGTATATTGTAATATGTAATATTAATATGTATATTGTAATATGTAATATTAATATGTATATTGTAATATTAATATGTATATTGTAATATGTAATATTAATATATATATTGTAATATGTAATATTAATATGTATATTGTAAAATTAATATGTATATTGTAATATTAATATGTATATTATAATATGTAATATGTAATATTAATATGTATATTGTAATATGTAATATTAATATGTATATTGTAATATGTAATATTAATATGTATATTGTAAAATTAATATGTATATTGTAATATTAATATGTATATTATAATATGTAATATGTAATATTAATATGTATATTGTAATATGTAATATTAATATGTATATTGTAATATGTAATATTAATATGTATATTGTAGAATCCGGTAAGAAGACAAAATGCCAAAGTATACAGCATATGTGCAATGGTTCTTTACATACACATCATATGGCGTAGTATTGAAATTAGAATGAGTCTGAGAGATTCACTTACATTGGGGCGGAGTATGAGAGTGCAGCAGTTACATTGGGGCGGTGTATGAGAGTGCAGCAGTTACATTGAGGCGGTGTATGAGAGTGCAGCAGTTACATCGGGGCGGTGTATGAGAGTGCAGCAGTTACATTGGGGCGGTGTATGAGAGTGCAGCAGTTACATTGGGGCGGTGTATGAGAGTGCAGCAGTTACATTGGGGCGGTGTATGAGAGTGCAGCAGTTACATTGGGGCGGTGTATGAGAGTGCAGCAGTTACATTGGGGCGGTGTATGAGAGTGCAGCAGTTACATTGGGGTGGTGTATGAGAGTGCAGCAGTTACATGGGGGCGGTGTATGAGAGTGCAGCAGTTACATTGGGGCGGTGTATGAGAGTGCAGCAGTTACATTGGGGCGGTGTATGAGAGTGCAGCAGTTACATTGGGGCGGTGTATGAGAGTGCAGCAGTTACATTGGGGCGGTGTATGAGAGTGCAGCAGTTACATTGGGGCGGTGTATGAGAGTGCAGCAGTTACATTGGGGCGGTGTATGAGAGTGCAGCAGTTACATTGGGGCGGTGTATGAGAGTGCAGCAGTTACATTGGGGCGGTGTATGAGAGTGCAGCAGTTACATTGGGGCGGTGTATGAGAGTGCAGCAGTTACATTGGGGCGGTGTATGAGAGTGCAGCAGTTACATTGGGGCGGTGTATGAGAGTGCAGCAGTTACATTGGGGCGGTGTATGAGAGTGCAGCAGTTACATTGGGGCGGTGTATGAGAGTGCAGCAGTTACATTGGGGCGGTGTATGAGAGTGCAGCAGTTACATTGGGGCGGTGTATGAGAGTGCAGCAGTTACATGGGGCGGTGTATGAGAGTGCAGCAGTTACATTGGGGCGGTGTATGAGAGTGCAGCAGTTACATTGGGGCGGTGTATGAGAGTGCAGCAGTTACATGGGGGCGGTGTATGAGAGTGCAGCAGTTACATTGGGGCGGTGTATGAGAGTGCAGCAGTTACATGGGGGCGGTGTATGAGAGTGCAGCAGTTACATTGGGGCGGTGTATGAGAGTGCAGCAGTTACATTGGGGCGGTGTATGAGAGTGCAGCAGTTACATTGGGGCGGTGTATGAGAGTGCAGCAGTTACATTGGGGCGGTGTATGAGAGTGCAGCAGTTACATTGGGGCGGTGTATGAGAGTGCAGCAGTTACATTGGGGCGGTGTATGAGAGTGCAGCAGTTACATTGGGGCGGTGTATGAGAGTGCAGCAGTTACATTGGGGCGGTGTATGAGAGTGCAGCAGTTACATGGGGCGGTGTATGAGAGTGCAGCAGTTACATTGGGGCGGTGTATGAGAGTGCAGCAGTTACATTGGGGCGGTGTATGAGAGTGCAGCAGTTACATGGGGGCGGTGTATGAGAGTGCAGCAGTTACATTGGGGGCGGTGTATGAGAGTGCAGCAGTTACATGGGGGCGGTGTATGAGAGTGCAGCAGTTACATTGGGGCGGTGTATGAGAGTGCAGCAGTTACATTGGGGCGGTGTATGAGAGTGCAGCAGTTACATTGGGGCGGTGTATGAGAGTGCAGCAGTTACATTGGGGCGGTGTATGAGAGTGCAGCAGTTACATTGGGGCGGTGTATGAGAGTGCAGCAGTTACATTGGGGCGGTGTATGAGAGTGCAGCAGTTACATTGGGGCGGTGTATGAGAGTGCAGCAGTTACATTGGGGCGGTGTATGAGAGTGCAGCAGTTACATTGGGGCGGTGTATGAGAGTGCAGCAGTTACATTGGGGCGGTGTATGAGAGTGCAGCAGTTACATTGGGGCGGTGTATGAGAGTGCAGCAGTTACATTGGGGCGGTGTATGAGAGTGCAGCAGTTACATTGGGGCGGTGTATGAGAGTGCAGCAGTTACATTGGGGCGGTGTATGAGAGTGCAGCAGTTACATGGGGGCGGTGTATGAGAGTGCAGCAGTTACATTGGGGCGGTGTATGAGAGTGCAGCAGTTACATTGGGGCGGTGTATGAGAGTGCAGCAGTTACATTGGGGCGGTGTATGAGAGTGCAGCAGTTACATGGGGGCGGTGTATGAGAGTGCAGCAGTTACATTGGGGCGGTGTATGAGAGTGCAGCAGTTACATTGGGGCGGTGTATGAGAGTGCAGCAGTTACATTGGGGCGGTGTATGAGAGTGCAGCAGTTACATTGGGGCGGTGTATGAGAGTGCAGCAGTTACATTGGGGCGGTGTATGAGAGTGCAGCAGTTACATTGGGGCGGTGTATGAGAGTGCAGCAGTTACATTGGGGCGGTGTATGAGAGTGCAGCAGTTACATTGGGGCGGTGTATGAGAGTGCAGCAGTTACATTGGGGCGGTGTATGAGAGTGCAGCAGTTACATTGGGGCGGTGTATGAGAGTGCAGCAGTTACATTGGGGCGGTGTATGAGAGTGCAGCAGTTACATTGGGGCGGTGTATGAGAGTGCAGCAGTTACATTGGGGCGGTGTATGAGAGTGCAGCAGTTACATTGGGGCGGTGTATGAGAGTGCAGCAGTTACATTGGGGCGGTGTATGAGAGTGCAGCAGTTACATTGGGGCGGTGTATGAGAGTGCAGCAGTTACATTGGGGCGGTGTATGAGAGTGCAGCAGTTACATTGGGGCGGTGTATGAGAGTGCAGCAGTTACATTGGGGCGGTGTATGAGAGTGCAGCAGTTACATTGGGGCGGTGTATGAGAGTGCAGCAGTTACATTGGGGCGGTGTATGAGAGTGCAGCAGTTACATTGGGGCGGTGTATGAGAGTGCAGCAGTTACATTGGGGCGGTGTATGAGAGTGCAGCAGTTACATTGGGGCGGTGTATGAGAGTGCAGCAGTTACATTGGGGCGGTGTATGAGAGTGCAGCAGTTACATTGGGGCGGTGTATGAGAGTGCAGCAGTTACATTGGGGCGGTGTATGAGAGTGCAGCAGTTACATTGGGGCGGTGTATGAGAGTGCAGCAGTTACATTGGGGCGGTGTATGAGAGTGCAGCAGTTACATTGGGGCGGTGTATGAGAGTGCAGCAGTTACATTGGGGCGGTGTATGAGAGTGCAGCAGTTACATTGGGGCGGTGTATGAGAGTGCAGCAGTTACATTGGGGCGGTGTATGAGAGTGCAGCAGTTACATTGGGGCGGTGTATGAGAGTGCAGCAGTTACATTGGGGCGGTGTATGAGAGTGCAGCAGTTACATTGGGGCGGTGTATGAGAGTGCAGCAGTTACATTGGGGCGGTGTATGAGAGTGCAGCAGTTACATTGGGGCGGTGTATGAGAGTGCAGCAGTTACATTGGGGCGGTGTATGAGAGTGCAGCAGTTACATTGGGGCGGTGTATGAGAGTGCAGCAGTTACATTGGGGCGGTGTATGAGAGTGCAGCAGTTACATTGGGGCGGTGTATGAGAGTGCAGCAGTTACATTGGGGCGGTGTATGAGAGTGCAGCAGTTACATTGGGGCGGTGTATGAGAGTGCAGCAGTTACATTGGGGCGGTGTATGAGAGTGCAGCAGTTACATTGGGGCGGTGTATGAGAGTGCAGCAGTTACATTGGGGCGGTGTATGAGAGTGCAGCAGTTACATTGGGGCGGTGTATGAGAGTGCAGCAGTTACATTGGGGCGGTGTATGAGAGTGCAGCAGTTACATTGGGGCGGTGTATGAGAGTGCAGCAGTTACATTGGGGCGGTGTATGAGAGTGCAGCAGTTACATTGGGGCGGTGTATGAGAGTGCAGCAGTTACATTGGGGCGGTGTATGAGAGTGCAGCAGTTACATTGGGGCGGTGTATGAGAGTGCAGCAGTTACATTGGGGCGGTGTATGAGAGTGCAGCAGTTACATTGGGGCGGTGTATGAGAGTGCAGCAGTTACATTGGGGCGGTGTATGAGAGTGCAGCAGTTACATTGGGGCGGTGTATGAGAGTGCAGCAGTTACATTGGGGCGGTGTATGAGAGTGCAGCAGTTACATTGGGGCGGTGTATGAGAGTGCAGCAGTTACATTGGGGCGGTGTATGAGAGTGCAGCAGTTACATGGGGGCGGTGTATGAGAGTGCAGCAGTTACATTGGGGCGGTGTATGAGAGTGCAGCAGTTACATGGGGCGGTGTATGAGAGTGCAGCAGTTACATTGGGGCGGTGTATGAGAGTGCAGCAGTTACATTGGGGCGGTGTATGAGAGTGCAGCAGTTACATTGGGGCGGTGTATGAGAGTGCAGCAGTTACATGGGGGCGGTGTATGAGAGTGCAGCAGTTACATTGGGGCGGTGTATGAGAGTGCAGCAGTTACATTGGGGCGGTGTATGAGAGTGCAGCAGTTACATTGGGGCGGTGTATGAGAGTGCAGCAGTTACATTGGGGCGGTGTATGAGAGTGCAGCAGTTACATGGGGGCGGTGTATGAGAGTGCAGCAGTTACATTGGGGCGGTGTATGAGAGTGCAGCAGTTACATTGGGGCGGTGTATGAGAGTGCAGCAGTTACATTGGGGCGGTGTATGAGAGTGCAGCAGTTACATTGGGGCGGTGTATGAGAGTGCAGCAGTTACATTGGGGCGGTGTATGAGAGTGCAGCAGTTACATTGGGGCGGTGTATGAGAGTGCAGCAGTTACATTGGGGCGGTGTATGAGAGTGCAGCAGTTACATTGGGGCGGTGTATGAGAGTGCAGCAGTTACATTGGGGCGGTGTATGAGAGTGCAGCAGTTACATTGGGGCGGTGTATGAGAGTGCAGCAGTTACATTGGGGCGGTGTATGAGAGTGCAGCAGTTACATTGGGGCGGTGTATGAGAGTGCAGCAGTTACATTGGGGCGGTGTATGAGAGTGCAGCAGTTACATTGGGGCGGTGTATGAGAGTGCAGCAGTTACATTGGGGCGGTGTATGAGAGTGCAGCAGTTACATTGGGGCGGTGTATGAGAGTGCAGCAGTTACATTGGGGCGGTGTATGAGAGTGCAGCAGTTACATTGGGGCGGTGTATGAGAGTGCAGCAGTTACATTGGGGCGGTGTATGAGAGTGCAGCAGTTACATTGGGGCGGTGTATGAGAGTGCAGCAGTTACATTGGGGCGGTGTATGAGAGTGCAGCAGTTACATTGGGGCGGTGTATGAGAGTGCAGCAGTTACATTGGGGGCGGTGTATGAGAGTGCAGCAGTTACATTGGGGCGGTGTATGAGAGTGCAGCAGTTACATTGGGGCGGTGTATGAGAGTGCAGCAGTTACATTGGGGCGGTGTATGAGAGTGCAGCAGTTACATTGGGGCGGTGTATGAGAGTGCAGCAGTTACATTGGGGCGGTGTATGAGAGTGCAGCAGTTACATTGGGGCGGTGTATGAGAGTGCAGCAGTTACATTGGGGCGGTGTATGAGAGTGCAGCAGTTACATTGGGGCGGTGTATGAGAGTGCAGCAGTTACATTGGGGCGGTGTATGAGAGTGCAGCAGTTACATTGGGGCGGTGTATGAGAGTGCAGCAGTTACATTGGGGCGGTGTATGAGAGTGCAGCAGTTACATTGGGGCGGTGTATGAGAGTGCAGCAGTTACATTGGGGCGGTGTATGAGAGTGCAGCAGTTACATTGGGGCGGTGTATGAGAGTGCAGCAGTTACATTGGGGCGGTGTATGAGAGTGCAGCAGTTACATTGGGGCGGTGTATGAGAGTGCAGCAGTTACATTGGGGCGGTGTATGAGAGTGCAGCAGTTACATTGGGGCGGTGTATGAGAGTGCAGCAGTTACATTGGGGCGGTGTATGAGAGTGCAGCAGTTACATTGGGGCGGTGTATGAGAGTGCAGCAGTTACATTGGGGCGGTGTATGAGAGTGCAGCAGTTACATTGGGGCGGTGTATGAGAGTGCAGCAGTTACATTGGGGCGGTGTATGAGAGTGCAGCAGTTACATTGGGGCGGTGTATGAGAGTGCAGCAGTTACATTGGGGCGGTGTATGAGAGTGCAGCAGTTACATTGGGGCGGTGTATGAGAGTGCAGCAGTTACATTGGGGCGGTGTATGAGAGTGCAGCAGTTACATTGGGGCGGTGTATGAGAGTGCAGCAGTTACATTGGGGCGGTGTATGAGAGTGCAGCAGTTACATTGGGGCGGTGTATGAGAGTGCAGCAGTTACATTGGGGCGGTGTATGAGAGTGCAGCAGTTACATTGGGGCGGTGTATGAGAGTGCAGCAGTTACATTGGGGCGGTGTATGAGAGTGCAGCAGTTACATTGGGGCGGTGTATGAGAGTGCAGCAGTTACATTGGGGCGGTGTATGAGAGTGCAGCAGTTACATTGGGGCGGTGTATGAGAGTGCAGCAGTTACATTGGGGCGGTGTATGAGAGTGCAGCAGTTACATTGGGGCGGTGTATGAGAGTGCAGCAGTTACATTGGGGCGGTGTATGAGAGTGCAGCAGTTACATTGGGGCGGTGTATGAGAGTGCAGCAGTTACATTGGGGCGGTGTATGAGAGTGCAGCAGTTACATTGGGGCGGTGTATGAGAGTGCAGCAGTTACATTGGGGCGGTGTATGAGAGTGCAGCAGTTACATTGGGGCGGTGTATGAGAGTGCAGCAGTTACATTGGGGCGGTGTATGAGAGTGCAGCAGTTACATTGGGGCGGTGTATGAGAGTGCAGCAGTTACATTG
>NW_027454469.1:0-77575 GCF_040206685.1 Ascaphus truei | reverse complement strand
AGATTAAATGGGGTTCCTTGGCGGATTAATATCGCAACCCCTCTTTTTTTACTGCTAAATGAGGAAAAAAAGCCCCAGGGGAATGCGTTTTGAAATGTTTTAGGCTGGTCCTGGGATGTGAAGTGCGTCTCCTGCAAGAAGATTATATCCCCTCCTGAGCTCCTCATTTCCTGAAGAGCCAAGCGTCTCTTTCTATTGTTTTGCAGGCCTTTTACATTAAGAGAGACCAGTTTGATTACTGACTGAGTAGCCATGATAATTTTTTGTTAGTAGAGTTTTCTGGGACTTTGCTTTTTCCTACCGCGTGGTTTTGCTTTATTCTCTTATTTTCTCCTTTCGGGTTATTGGCTTGCTCTACCCTTAGGGCGCGGGTGACAAAGTTGGGGCTGCTCACCTGGGGCAAAAGGAGAGGGTGGGGTAGGGCAAGGAGGGGGGAGGGGTCGAGAGGGAAGGGTCCCTGCTGTGATAGTCTCAACAGGGGGTTTGGGGAAGAGAAAGAAAAAGACTAGGCTTCTAAGTGGCCTAGTGTAACTGAAGACCGGTCGTCTACTGACCGGCTGTCGGGCTTACGGCCCTTGGAGGGTGTAACCGGATCTACCACCTTTCAGGGGGCACGGGGAGTCTTGGACCCTAAAGTTGCTTTATCTATTGCACCTTGAGTTGTTGACCTGGACTGCTGTTATGAGTCAAAGGCCCGGAGGATCAGTTGGCTTGAGCCCCTTTAGGGTGGGTGTTCCAGGGGGGGGGGTCCGGGGAGAGGGAGAGGGGTAGGGGGGGGGGGGGAACAGGCATGGAGGGGGAAGGGGTTAGAGGTGGGATGAGGGGGGGGGGGGGGGGTAGGAAGGGGGGGGGGAAGGTGGGGTAGGAAAGGGGGGGGGAGGGGAGGGGGGGAAAGGGGTGGGGAGGGGGAGGGAGGGAGGTAAAAAAAAAAAGGGGAGGGGGAGGGGAGTGAGGGACGGATGGTATTCTTTCTCTTTAAACGTTTCAGTTATATCAGTGAGCAGGGAAACATGATCACAGTGATAACCCTTACAGTCCTGCATTTAACATCATTGAAGCTTAGGAGGCACATGTCTCATTCTTTTAACAATAATAGATTTAACGTAACATAATGACGTAGTCTCGGTTTATCTTTCTGGGGGTGGGGGGGGTGGGGGGAGGGAAGGAAAGGGGAGGGGAGGAAGGAGGGGTGGGGAGGGGGGGAGGGGGGGAAGAGGGGACAGGGGGGGAGGGGGGGGGGGGGGGTGGGGGGAAAGGAAGGAGGGGAGGAGGGGGGAAGGGAGGGGGGGGGAAGGGAGGGAGGGGAGGGGGGGAAGGGAGGGGAGGAGGGGAGGGGGGGGGAGGAGGGGAGGGGAAGGGGAGGGGGAGGGGAAGGGGAGGGGGGGGGAGGGGGGAGGGGAGTGGGGGACGGATGGCATTCGTTTTCTTTAAACGTTTCAGTTATATCAGTGAGCAGGGAAACATTGATCACAGTGATAACCCTTACAGTCCTGCATTTAACATCATTGAAGCTTAGGAGGTACATGTCTCGTCCTTTTAACAATAATAGATTAACGTAACATAATGACGTAGTCTCGGTTTATCTTTCTGGGGGGTGGGGGGGTGGGAAAAAGGGGGGGGAGGGGGGAAAGGAAAGGAGGAGGGGAGGTGGGGAAGGAGGGGTGGGGGGGGAGGGGGGGAAAGGAGGGGGGAAGGGAGGGGGAGGGGAGGGGGGGGGAGGAGGGGAGGGGGGAGGGGGGGGAGGAGGGAGGGGGGGGAGGAGGGGAGGGGGGGAGGAGGGGAGGGGGGGGAGGAGGGGAGGGGGGGGAGGGGTGGGGAGGAGGGGAGGGGAGGAAGGGAGGGGGGGGAGGAGGGGAGGAGGGAGGGGGGGGAGGAGGGGAGGGGGGGGAGAGGAGGGAGGGGGGGGAGGGGGGGGAGGAGGGGAGGGGGGAGGAGGGGAGGGGGGAGGGGGGGGAGGAGGGGAGGGGGGGGAGGGGGGGGGAGGGGGGGGAGGGAGTGGGGGGCGGATGGTATTCGTTTTCTTTAAGCGTTTCAGTTATATCAGTGAGCAGGAAAACATTGAACACAGTGATAACCCTTACAGTCCTGCATTTAACATCATTGAAGCTTAGGAGGCCTATGTCTCATCCTTTTAACAATCATAGCTTTATCATAACATAATGACGTAGTCTCAGTTTATCTTTCTGGGGGGTGGGGGGGGAAAAAAAAAAAAGGGGGGGGGGAGGAGAAAAAAGGGGGGGGAAGGAGAAAAAAGGGGGGGGGGAGGAGAAAAAGGGGGGGGAGGAGAAAAAGGGGGGGGGAAGGAGGGGGGAGGAAGGTGTGGGAATGGGGGGAGGGGAGGGGGGAGAGGGGGGGAGGGGGGAAAGGGGAGGGGGAGGAGAGGGGGGGGGAGGTAAAAGGGGGGGGAGGTAAAAGGGGGGGGGAGGTAAAAGGGGGGGGAGGTAAAAGGGGGGGGGAGGGGGAGGGGAGTGAGGGACGGATGGCATTCGCTCTCTTTAAACATTTCAGTTATATCAGTGAGCAGGAAAACATTGATCACAGTGATAACCTTTACAGTCCTGCATTTAACATCGTTGAAGCTTAGGAGGCACATGTCTCATCCTTTTAACAGTAATAGCTTTAACATAACATATTCCCCCATGGGTACTTAGGGGCATTGGGGCGCGCTGGGTGAGAGGGGGGAGAAGGGGAGGGGTGAGAGGGGGGGAGAAGGGGAGGGGGAGAAGGGGCACTCCTCTGATCCCCTGTATCGCTTGCGATTGTCTTCCCTGGGGGGGGGTAGTCTTATCTAGCGATCGAGGGGGGGGCGCGGGGGGGCGCGGGGGACCGCGAGTGGACTGGGAGGGGGAAGGCAAGGCCACTTCTTGTCCTCGGGCAGCGTGATAAAGATTTAGCTCCTCTCCCCCCCCCCCCCCCGAAAGTCCCCACAGACCGGTCACCATCGCGGGATCATCTGTGCCAGCACCGGAACGTTGCCTCGCTCTGTGGAGTCTGGGCAGCGGTCCTGTGTCCTCCTCGCCTCGTTCGCAGCAGCGTAAGGATCCTGTGTGATCGGCGTGTCAGGACAACTGAACGGGGATCTCGTTTCCCTGAACGGCCATGTCCCGTGGTTCCCGCGGTGTATCAGCCTCTCGCGTGAGTAGCTCCGAGAGATCATTCTCGCGTCGGTCGTCCTCGGGGGCAGTCGCATCAGGGCTCCGTCTTCATTCTTGTTGCAGGTTTCGGCAGGTCACGGCTCCAGGGGGGTGCGGGGGTAAGTGCAGCTTTACCTTACTTCTCCTTCTGCGTCTTCTGATGCAAGGCAGCGATTCTTTCAGACGCTCTTGCTGGGCCGCCTCGATCATCTTCTTGTCCGCGGTGTGAGGTAGAGTCCAACCACGAGGGAGGGGGTGTCAGACCCAGGGCCTGGGCGAATGCGGACATATCTTCTGGGTGTTTCATAGTAAAGAACCGACCTCCCTTGTTCACTACCAGTTTGAACGGGAAGCCCCAGCGGTACTTTACATCCTTCTCTCTCAGGAAGGAGGTGAGGGGCTTTAGGTCTTTGCGCCGGTTCACTGTTAGTTTTGATATGTCGCTGAACAGTTGGATGGGCTCGTTCTGTAAGGTGAGGGGTTCTATTTCACGGCAGGCAGTCATAATTTTCTCTTTTGAGGAGTAACTGTGAAGCCTCACAATGATATCTCGCCTCCTCTTGGGGTCTTCTGATCTAGGCCCCAGAGCTCGGTGGGCTCTATCGATTTCGAGGTCCCGTTCGGCAATGTCCTTGCAGATCGTTGTAAACAAGTCTGTTATATAAGGCTTGATTTGTGAGGGGGAGATCGTTTCAGGGACATTTCTTATTCGGATGTTCTGTCTTCTGTCTCTGTTCTCCTGGTCTTCCTGGCTCTCCCTTATAGCCGCGATCTCCTCCCTCAGGCGGATGATCTCCTCCTCCATCGCCGTTTGTCTGTTGAGGGCCTCTTCCACTCTGTTCTCCACCTCAGTGGTTCGGCTAGTTAATGAGGCAATCTCCTCTCTTACAGTATGTCCCGCACTGCCTCTTTGATTTCCGTTTGTAGGGAAAGATGTAATTTTGCGTGCATGGAGGTGAATAGCTCCTCCATATATTCACGTGTGAGAGGCTCTCTCTCCTCTCTGTCTCCCCTCGGCTGGTTTTGGGCCCTCGCGGGGGTCGGCTGGCCTCGTGTGCCGCCGCCATCTTGTTTTTCTGTGTGTTCCCCCGGTCTTTTCGGGGAAGGAGAGAAAAACTTCGTAACCCCTGGGACCACTGGCTTCTTTCCTTTAGAGGACATTGTATCTGGGTTTAGCTCTGATCCGGGCTCGAAATCAGGGCGAGATTTAAGCTTTTTTGGTGCTTTTTAATTAAATTGTGCAGGAGGGTCGACGGAGCTCCTCGTTCACCCAACCATCCCTGGTGACGTCACCGGAAGTCCTCCAGAGAGTCTTTATTGGTTAGGTGATAACGAGATTTAACAGACTCCCACACCGCCAACAAATTCACCATAGTCCGCAGCGGCATTCCTGCTGTATTCCAGCATTTTTTGGGGAGCACTCCTTCTCCAGTGCCACCCATCTCCGCCCGCCTGGGTCTGAGTGGCACTGGACGATTTAATACAATTGAGCCGCTTTGTAATATGCCAACAAGCAAGGTACCGCTAAACCCCCTTTTGTTGTTGGCCTCTTTAAGACGCCTTTCGCAATTCTTGGGCTTTTTTTATTCCAAATAAATTGTATGATTTGTGACTGCAGTGAGAGGATGTCGGCTTGAATTATGGGTATTGGTAGGGTTTGAAATAAATAGAGCACTCTTGGGAGGAGATTCATTTTTACGCTGTGAATTCTCCCAAACCAGGAGATGCCGTACCCCGCCCATACCCGGAGATCCTCTCTCAGTGTCTTCAGCAATTTTGGGTAATTAGCTTTATATAAGGAATTATTATCGTTGGTGATATATACCCCTAATTATTTGATAGCGGAGGCTTGCCATTTGCCAAGTTCAGATCTATTAATTTTTCTACCTGCTTTGGTAGATTGATATTGAGGGCTTCTGATTTAGTCTGATTGATTTTGAACCCTGAAATTTGGTTAAATTTTCCTAGGATCTCGAAGACATTGGGCAGAGAGGTAAGAGGTAAGAGGTTTTGATAACGTCAGGATTACGTCATCTGTATATAGTGCCACCTTATGGACCTGGTCTTTTACGGCTATTCCTGCAATATCCGGGCATAATCTAATGTGTGCTGCCAGGGGCTCTATACATAGGGCGAATAACAGCGGTGACAGGGGGCATCCCAGTCTCGTCCCGCTATGGATACTGAATTGTTCAGATGGGAAGCGCAGATGTCTTACTCTCGCCGTGGGTCCCTTGTATAATGCTAAAATTGCGCCTAGCAGGCGTTCCCCAAAGCCAAATGCTCCTAGAGTCTCTCTTAGGTAGGGCCAGTCTATTTGGTCGAAGACTTTCTCTGCGTCCAGACTTAATACCATTGACGGGATTTTTTTTTTTGGCCAGATGAATCAAATCTATTATTCGTCTAGTATTGTCTGCCGCCTGTCTGCCTCCGATGAACCCTACTTGATCCGGATGTATCAATCTGGGAAGGACGCTACCCACCCTGTTGGCTAATAGTTTAGAGAAAATGTTGATATCTGTATTAATCAGGGAAATGGGCCGGTAACTCTTGCAGTCTGCCGGGTCCTTGCCAGGCTTATGGATCAGAGAGATAGACGCCTGGAGCATCTGTGCCGGGAAGGAGGCCCCCGAGAGTATCTCATTAAACAATTTCAGTAAGTGAGGCTAGGATCTTAAGATATTTTTTATAATATAAATTGGAAAAGCCATCCGGGCCTGGGGCTTTGGCTGGCTTGAGTGCCTTTATTACCTCAGCTAGCTCCTCCATTGTGAAATCCTCTTGTAATATTAATCTTTCCTCTCTGCTCAATTTGGGTAATTGTGCCTCTTTTAGGAAAGGTTTCAGACCCTCTTCCGTTTTTTTTGTGAATTGACACCCTCTACAATTCAATTTGTCGTTTTGTTCTCCAATGCAACTACAACACACATCACTGCGAAATGCTCAAAGAACTAGATTGGTCATCACTAGAGTCTAGGCGCAAAGTTCACCTTTCCTGTCTCACCCTCAAATACTTTCTGGGCAAGCTACCCAGCTACCTGAACAAGCTCCTCACCCCTACCACATGCAGTACCTATCACCTGAGATCAGACTCCAAAAGACTATTCATGGTCCCAAGACTCAACAAAGTATCCGGACGTTCCTCCTTCTCCTTCCGTGCACCCCAAAACTGGAACAACCTACCAGAGACTCTCATATCCACCACCAGCTTAAGTTCTTTCAAATCTAAGGCTGTCTCACACTTTAATCTGGTCTGTAACTGTTTCATACGCTCATAATATATATTTTCTTTAACTGTGCATGCAATGTCTTGTATATAAATGTATACCTTGTTCATTTATGTAACTGTATTTGTAACCATGTATTATTTGTTTTACTCTGTGCCCAGGACATACTTGAAAACGAGAGGTAACTCTCAATGTATTACTTCCTGGTAAAATATTTTATAAATAAATAAATAAATAATTGGTTAGTTCCTGTGCATCTATCTATGTCTGGGTCTAATGCACGGTTCAGGTCTCCTGCTAGAACAATATTGCCGCTCGACACTTTCTGTAGTTTAGCGAAGAAGGCCTTAAAGAACTCTGGTGCTTGCTCTGCCCGGAGCATAAATGGAAGCTAGTGTAAGCGCTTGACCCTGTATTGTTCCTGTCAGAATAAAGTGCTCTGCCCGGAGCATAAATGGAAGCTAGTGTAAGCGCTTGACCCTGTATTGTTCCTGTCAGAATAAAGTATCTACCGTCAGTGTCTGTGTATATTTTGTCAACTTGTTTTTTTAAATATAGGAATGGTACCGCAGGCCAGCAGGAACTCATGGGGACCCCTGAGGACCCCTGGACGCCAACGGGGACCACCTGAGGACCCACAGACACCTGCGGGGAGGAACCGGGGACCCCTGTGGTGCCTCAAGACCCCCGTGGGAACCACCCGAGGGCCCCCAGACACCTGTGGTTGATGACCCGGGGACCCCATAACATCCACGGGGACCAAACGTGCACCCCATTGGGGCCTGCGGGGACCACCTAGATGCCAACGGAGCATAGCGGAGACACCTGAGGGCCCCCAGACACCCGTGAGTACCCCCGGGGTGCACTGTGGGGCCTGCGGACACCCGTCGTGTATATGTCGTGTACCTCGTGCATGAAATGCCCAGGGCGCTGCTACTACATAGGTGAGACGGGACAGGAGCTTAACATGAGAATGAATCTGCATCGCCACAGCATCACACGCGGAACAAGAGACAGTCCTGTCGGCGAATATTTCTCTGGCTCAGGATGAACGATCTGAAGGTGGCCATACGCAAAGGTAATCTTAGAACACTGAAAGAGAGGCGGTTGCATGAATAAAAATTTATGCAACTGTTTGGGACACTTAGTGGTGGCCTAAACCGAGACTGCAGCTTAATGAGTCACTACACTACCCTGACACAAGAGAACTCTCTTCCCATGAGTGCTAAAGGCCATGTCTATACATACTGTGCTATATGAATGCACACACAGCTGTCTCATACACATACAAATGTACAACGTAATTCTATCCCTATATACCAATAGGGACCACATAGTATCTACACACATTAATAGTAATGTAACACCCTCTTACATTTCTACACCTACCCACACCATTGGTATCAACTCCCACTCTACACATACCTTTTGTAAAGCTCTGTATACACTGTGGGCGCGTTATAAATTTATATTTACACACACACACTCTTACAACACTAACATTCAGGGACCATTGAACACCTTAAGCCATAAATCGCATACTGCACAGGGGGGAGGGATAGGCTTCAGTCTGATACATTCCAGGATGCACTGTTTTTAAGTAAAAACCTTTCTTGCTTTATCCATTGTAACATCGCCGGAAGGAGAGATCAGTGTATCTCAAAAGCGTGCACAAATAAAAGCATTTAGTTAGCCACAGAACGGTACCGTCTATTCGTTTATATTTGATTTTATATATAATAGCACCGCCTGTCCCACCGCACCGCCACCTGTCCCACCGCACCGCCACCTGTCCCACCGCACCAGGAAGCCGCCTGTCCCACCGCACTCCCGCCACTCCCACCGCACTCACGCCTGTCCCACCGCACCCACGCCTGTCGCACCCACGCCTGTCCCACCGCACCACCGAGCCACCTGTCCCACCGCACCGCCGCCTGTCCCACTGCACCACCAAGCCGCCTGTCCCCCTGGATGACGGAACGGGGGGGAGGTAAGTGGCAGTTCTTCAAACTTTACATTTTCTCATTTTCTAGCTTTCTTGGGCACTGCCACATAGCAGAAGGGAGGGAGCGAGGGGTGCACTTGAGTTTCCTGGCACATGCAGTGCCTCTCATGGCTACCCACCCAGTCAGTCACCCACCCAGTCAGTCAGTTACCCACCCAGTCAGTCACCCAATCAGTCACCTACCCAGTCAGTTACCCAACCAGTCAGTCATCCACCCGTACACTGTCCCACACTCATGCACACTGTCCCACACTCACGCAAACAAGTCATTTACATATGGCTTTTTTTTTCTAGACTAGTGAGGTCATCCAACATTTACACATACACACAAAACTATGTAACAAGGAGTAATTGTAGTAAAATATAAATGTAATACAATAAACTGTTATGTGAAAAACGAATGTTGTTATTAGTTCTTATTAGGAATTTATTCCATTTTTTTAAAGTGGGGGCGGGGCTATGTGGAGAGTAGCTTTTTTTGGTTGGGCGAGTAGCTTTTTGGCTAATATTTCAAGATATAGATATAGATATAGATATATATATCTATATAATCTCTTTGAAAAAGCACCAGCTACGGCGGGAAACGTGTTAGAGGTTCCTTGTTTTAAACATTTTTAGGCATTATGCCTCAATAAATGTTTTGATATTATTTGATACTCTGCCTCCAGTTTTCCTTTTTGTATTGCTCCTTCATTTTTGCTTTTTGATTGTTATACACACATGTACACGGATATACATACGGGGGTACTTTAGTTCACAGACTGTAGTAATATTTGTAACACACACCCCTTTGGCAGCTGTCCCTTCAAAACAAGAAATCAAAACAAACGGATTGAGAAATCCTGAGTAATCTTTTCCGACTTCTGCGTGTTTGCATACAGTGTCATGTGCGTACTATACTGTGTATTTGGTGTGATGCTGTGTGTGTATAGTGTGATGCTGTGTGTATAGTGTGATATAGTTTGCGTGTGTGTAGGGGGGGAGGTGTATTTATTGAAATGTAGGCCATGTTTTTTTTAAACACAGGAATGGTACCGCAGGCGAGCGGGACCAACAGGGACCACCCAAGGAGCCCCGGGCACCCACAGGGACTACTCAAGGACCCCCAGACACCCGTGGGAACCACCAGAGGGCCCCCAGACACCTGTGGGATGACCCGGGGACTCACAAACACCCGCTGGGACCACCTGGAGGCCCACAGAGCCTTGCGAAGGGCCACCAGAGGGCCCCAAACACCGGTGGGGATCCCCCGGGGTGCCATGTGGGGCCTGCGGACACCTGTGGGGACTACCTGGTGTAATCCTGTGTGTGTAAAAAAAGAATGGTTTTATGTGGGGGCACAGGGGGTGGGTTCTGTATTGTTAAATATTGTAATGGCTTTTGGTGGCCTAGGAGGTGGCTTGTAGGGCTGTTGTGTGTATTTTTTTGTATTGTGGGTAGCGGTGGTGGGTGAAGGGGGTATTAGTCCCAAGGATGGGTGTTTAGGCCTACCGGGTGGGTAGCGGGAGGGGTTAACCCCTTCATTACCTTAGCGGCATTAACCGCTAGGATAATGAAGAGGTAAAGTCCACCCGAAGCCCCCGCAAGGCCTAAACACCCACCAAGGGCCAAATACCACCTTCACCCACCCCCTCTACCCACAATAAGCATGGCACTGGTGGTTAACTCCACCATTGCCTTAGTGTTTAGCCGCTACGGTCATGAAGTTGCCTGTAAATCCATTTTTCATGCATCAGATTCATGCAGGGGGTCTCCGGTGGTGATATTAATGTGTATCAGCTCCGGAGTCCCCCGGCATCAATAAGATGCAGGAAAAATGCATTTTTTTTTCTAAGTGCCGTCTCGCCGCTTCTCCCCACCTTCTTGCCAACTTTTTGCCGCGGGACGATTTGGAGAGGAAATCTCCATTCTAGAGCGGCGATCAGCCTCGCTACTAGAATTGAGCGAGTTTGAGAAGCTGGTGATAAGCAGCTTATCGCTGAACGTTTGGCGGAGTTTTTTAAAGCAAGAAAAGCGGCGATTTTTGTTTTTATCGGGACTTACTGAATAGCAGTAGTTTTTTTGGGCGAAAACTGGCGATAAGGGGTTTATCGCTGCTTATATCATGAGGCCCTAAGTAGGTATCTAATTCACCATACTATTGTTACTTAACATCCCATGATACTCTACCCCACATGATAGAAGTTATAGTGATGTGCCTTAAACGTGGCACCATTATAAGAACTAGGTAACACGTTAGCTTTATCACTAAGGCAGGTAGTCTTTTCTATGCTTCTTTTAGCCTGACTGCACTCACGGGAGCAATTCTGCTCCAAAGGTCACTTTAACCTAATAGCTAACTGAGTGGGACATTACGCTGAGGATAAGTTACTACCGGAGTACTACATATGACACCATTGCATTCGCAATCGAATTGGTTCATTAGTGGTTACCTACAGTACGAGGTTTGCAGCTATTTTCTCAAATATACAATGAGAACAGCTGGTCATTACCCATACTAATTATGGGGATCTCACGGATTCCTATATTCTGAACCGTGTACCTCGTATACTAGAAGGTACTTACCACACAAGGACATCTGTAATAGTAGATGTTTTTCAAAACTTGGTATTCTGACCAGGCATTGTACGTTCTCTACTTGCATCATGAGAATCTGATCACCTTATGCAGTCATTACCTCTGTACCACTTATAATAAAACCACATTATATATCAATATTACTACAGGCATACCCCGCATTAACGTACGCAATGGGACCGGAGCATGTATGTAAAGTGAAAATGTACTTAAAGTGAAGCACTACCTTTTCCCCACTTATCGATGCATGTACTGTACTGCAATCGTCATATACGTGCATAACTGATGTAAATAACGCATTTGTAACAGGCTCTATAGTCTCCCCGCTTGCGCACAGCTTCGGTACAGGTAGGGAGACAGTATTACTGTTCAGGACGTGCTGACAGGCGCATGCGTGAGCTGCCGTTTGCCTATTGAGCGAGATGTACTTACTCGCGAGTGTACTTAAAGTGAGTGTCCTTAAACCGGGGTATGCCTGTACTGTGTTTGTCACACTACAGGAGCATTACCTATCTACACTCTGCTATTATTTGTATTTATGTGGTCCCTTTTCATATATCTAGGGATTAATAGATAACTATAATCCACAGCCCAAGGGGGTTAGCTTGCTCTATACACAGGTGGTTCTATTATCGTTGATTACATTAACCCTAAATTGTGAACTTGAGTCCATACAGGTTGATAAGTTCAAATACCTAGTTTTGGACTTTTATTATATTATTTTATGCACTTTTTGTATTAGGTTGCCATTTATTTTAGAGTAAAGTCAAATTAAAGTCAAGTTTTATTTAAACTAACTAATACTTACCAACATCTACTTTGATGCGCCGCAGAGGGAACTTTTTCTCAAGTACCCAGTTGTACTTACCTTTTTCATTGTACTCTTCCCAGGCAGCACATAGTATACTATACTGACAGGTTAGAGCGAGGCCTTTTTCATATTTTCATCCCTAAAGGGTTCCCTGTAATTTTCAGGTAATTTGAAAATTATACCAAATACAGAAGAATTTACAATGCATCGGATCTCAGCTACGCAATTAGAGAGGTTTGGGGTTCCTCACAATTTCATAAAGGGTTCCTTAACCATAGAAAAGGTTGGAAACCACTGCCCTACACACACAGGTCTGCCGTATACTGTGCTATTCCTGTGCTGATCCTCTCCACACACAGGTCTGATGTATACTCTGCTATTCCTGTACTGATTCCCTACATACACAAAGCTTTGCACCTCAGCTATGCTCGATGCATGAGTCCATCCCCTACAAGCCGCTACCACCACCACCACAATGACTACCCATCACAGACTCGACATAGGGAACAAAAACAGGCCACAGCTGTATTCAACCAAGTAACACAACAGTAAACCGGCCTTGCTGGGTCTAGTAACCTACCAACTAACTGGCATAACCCTTAAAACTTCCCCAAGGGATGGGTGGGAAAGCTTTTTACGCACCACTCTCTAGCCACGATCCGCGCCATGTGGAATCCCCCCCCTCTTCCGCCCCGCAGCAGAATGTGAGAGTAGAGGTTATGTACCAAAAGGGGCCTCGCCACAGCCTGGTTCTGTTGGAAAAGTAATGCCCCCTTCCTACCCCCTTCTGTATGGTGCAGGAGCAGGCGGGTTATATCAGATCTATACTGGTCCTGAGTATTACCTTCTCCCTGCAGCATGATGCTATAGGCAAAAGAAGAGGGATCAACTCACTACGACAGCCATTGCTCCTGAGCACCACTATTAAGTCTTTATAACCATACAGATTGTTACTGAAGATTCTAGTCCCTTGCAAAATGACGGGTGCTGTTGTTTCAATGTAAATAAAGAGTTTTGTACAAGTGACACAAATTGTGAGCTGGAAAAGTTTATGCTGCCACAGACCATGCTGATTTCTGTGACGCACATGCAAGATACAAAGACGTTTGATCAATTTCACTGTAATCTGCGATTCATGTAACTCCTCCTATTGACACTAACTGAATCGTAAGCACAAATCAGAGCAAAGACCTTGATACATTGACGCGGGGGAAAAATGGCCCAATTTGTGTCAGTTTCGCTCCAACTGAATCTGAGGTACAGAAATTCACAATAACAGTGTCACAGAATGTACAGTCTGGGATAGTCAGCGAGTGAACAGAACACAGTGCAGAGCATGGCTCCATTAACCCTTTCCTTACTAGAGACCTGCAGTGTGTCGCTCCATTAACCCCTTCCCTACTAGAGACCTGCAGTGTGTCGCTCCATTAACCCCTTCCCTACTAGAGACCTGTAGTGTGTCGCTCCATTAACCCCTTCCCTACTAGAGACCTGCAGAGTGTCGCTCCATTAGCCCCCTCCCCATTGCACATTGTATCTCTCAGCAAGTCCAGGCTGGAATCTGCTCCCAGCAGCTTGAGCAGGAAAGTATTCAGCATTCTATGGGCAAAAGGGATCAGTGACTGGGGAAAAGGTGAAAGGAGCAGGGACACACAGTCAGCAACATGGAGTTAACCCCCTAGCTGCCAGACTAGCCAGCAACAATAACCTAAAGAGCTGTGCACTGCTGCTGAGTGTCTACGGCAGAACATCGCTCCAATTAGCCCTTCTCAGTGGATTGATCAACAGGCTTTGCTCCCATCAGCCCCTTCCCCTAAGTGAAGTGGAGCAGTCGAGCAACCAGCACCTTGCAGGACAGTTACTCAGCACCCATGCTCTGCAGTACCCTCACACAGCACCTAGCAGAGCACCCACTCAGCACCCAGCATTTTACAGGACAGTCACACAGGACCCAGCGCTCTGCAAGAACGTCGCAAAGCACCCAGCGGGAGATCACACCAGCACCCAGTGCTCTGCAGTTAAGCTACACAACACCCAGTGCTCTGCAGGACAGTACCACAGCACTTTTCAGGGCAATCACACAGCACCCAACACCTTGCAGGACAGTCACACAGTACCCAGCACCCTGCTGGACAGTCACACAGTAACCAGCACCCTGCAGAGCAGGAATGGCCAGTGGTGCCGGATTAGTAAGAAACACAAATCACACAGATATCACCTTTGGGGGAACATAAGTGACAGGAGACACTTCTTGTGCATCAGAGCAGTAATTAGGGGGGACCATTTCAAAAGTGGTAAAGTTCCACTGGCCACACCTTAAAGAGAGAGCGGCAGAGAGATCAAAATAGATACAGAATTTGCAGCAAAATAAAGAGGCATGTGACATCCACCACATTCCAAAGGATACTCAGTGCACCTGATATCATTAGGAACGTATTGTTATTATTTATTTGTAAAGCGCCAATATATTCCGCAGGGCGGTACAGTGGGGAAACAGAGTAATATAAATGACACACCAAGTATGGACCAACACGAGCAAACAGATACATAAGCTAATAAGAGCCCTGCCCGTGAGAGTTTGCAATAAGGGGCAATCAGGTAAGTCTCGGGTTGGAGTGTGGTCCTGCAGCACAGTTGATCACATTAAGGTTTGGGAGTGTGGATGTTAGTGGGCATTAACGTGGAGTTTGGTCCAGCCACATAGCTGGTCCCAGTGAGGTTGAGGGATGGGGTGGATGTTAAGGGTATGCCAGATAGGCTTTCTGGGAAAGGTGAGTTTTTCATGAAGTTTTTAATAGTGAGAGTCTGATGGTACGCGGTAGGGAATTGCGCGGTAGGGAATTGCACGGGAGAAATCTTAGGCTAAATCCCCGCTGGCGCTGAGCGCGCTCATGCTCGAAGCATGAGCGCCGGGTGTCCGGCTTGTACGCGTGGGGGAGGAGGGGGCATTGCGGGTAGTTAAGCGCGCAGGTAAGTATAGATTTTTTGTTTACCTACGTGCCTATCGCGGCTGAGCGTGTGTGCATGAGCACTGCACGCACCGCATGAGCGGGGACTTGCATATATCTATATATGTAAGTCTCCTCCGCAAGTGCCGCCCGATCAGCGCTAGCAGGGACTAAGGCCTCGGCCATGTTTAGCGCTTGCTGGCGGAAGCGCGCTGAGGCGCGCTCCCGCTCAGCACTGAGCCCCTACAGCCGCAATTAGAGCAGCTTTAGTAGGGGCTCACCTACGCTTCCGCAAGCACGCGGAAGCGTAGGTCTTAGGGGAATTTAAAATTCCCCCGCTTGCCGGCGCGACAGGCCGGTCACGTGAGCGGTTCGCCCAATGAGGGCGAACCAGCTCTGTGACGTCACTGTCCCGTCCCCGGCCAGTGACGTGCCCGCCCCCTGACGGCGCGTGCGGTAAGCAACCGCAAGGCCAGGGAAAGCACCCGCTTTCCCTGAGCCTCAGCACCCCAGCAGGGAGCCTAGCCGAGGCCTTAGCCTTAGGAATCGCTCAGACAGGCCGTGTTGCGACGTGCGCACGTCTGTCGCAATTTCGGGTTGTTCGGTGGGAGTTTTCAAACTGAAAACTCCACGGCGGCAAAGTGCAGCATTCTCGCTGCGACATTTTGCCGCCACAACCCAAATTGAAATTTGGGGCTACAGTCGTGTGACGCGAGCTGGTTCAGCCAATAAAAGCGAACCAGCTCCGTGACGTATTCGATACGCCGTGACCCAACTCCTGCAGTTTGAGCACAGATCGCTGGGCTGCAGGAGCGTGCGGCGGAGGCGCGAACGCAAGCGCGCGGTCATAGCAGCCTGTCTGAGCGAGGCCTTAGGCCAAGTTCAGGGTGGATGCTGCGGCCGCGAGCATCCGTGTGCGTCTCCGCCGTGCGCTCCTGCAGCCCAGAGATCTGTGCCTTGGCTGCAGGAGTTGGGTTGCAACGTTTGGGGGCAGGGGGGGGGCGTGGCGAACGTGTGATGGAGCTTGTTCGCTGAACCAGCTCACGTGGCGCTACTGCACCCCAAAAAATCATTTTGGGTTGTAGCGGCAAAATGTAGCAGCGTCAACACCGGTGGAGTTTTCAGTTTGAAAACTCCCACCGAACAAACCGAAATTGAGACAGACGTGCGCGCACTCGTAGCATCCACCCTGAACTCAGCCTTATAGGTGGGAGTGAGGAGATAATAAGCAGGAGGAGAGGCAGATGTCATGGGCAGAACTTAGGGGGGAGTTTGGGGGGTATATTTGGAGACGATGGCTGTGATGGGGGGTGGGGGGCAGGCAGTGTGTAGTTGAGAGCTAGGATTTTACATTTTATTCTAGATTATATGGGAAACCAGGGTAGGGATTTGCGTAGTTGAGCAGCAGAAGTGGAGCAGTGAGTGAGGTAGAGGAGTCTGGCTGGATGGATTGGAGTTGGGATAAGCAGAAAAGGAAAGGTTGCACTAGTCAAGGCAGGACAGGATGAGTAAATTGGGATTTTTGTTGCATCATGAGTGAGAAAAGGGTGAATCATAGCAATATTTTGGAGGTGGAGACAACAAGACGAAGGCTAAGGCCCCGCTCCCTCAGTCAGCGCGCCCGCACTGCAGACAGGCGGGGCGCTGACAGACACAGACCGCGATATGTGGTCTGTAGGGAGCGGGAGTGGGAGGCTTGAGCGGGAGGAGGGGCGTGGCTTGAGCGGAGGGACCCGCTACTCTCCCCCCCCTCCCTCCATGGGCTCGGGCTGGAGCTGCTGACACACACACACACACAGGCACTCATACACACACACAGGCACTCATACACACACACACACAGAGGCAGGCACTCACGCACTCAGGCACACACATACACACACACAGATAGGCACTCAGGCACACACATACACAAACACAGACAGGCACTCACGCTGCTTTCCCTCCACACTCCTCCCCACTCCCTGAAGCCTCTCCTCCTCCCGAAGCCTCCCCTCCTCATTGGCTCACAGCCACACCACGTGACGCGTCGACGCTAGGGATTACAATTCTCTTGTATCCCCTAGCAGCTGACGCGTCACAGCGTGTAGTGAGCTGTGCAGCCAGGGGGGACCGGGACCGGCTCGAGAGGATTCCCCTGCTGGTGGGGAACTCTCGTGTGGCCGCCCGCGCCGCCAGGCGCAGCGGGTCCCAGCCCTAAGGCCTCGTTCAGGGTGCCAGAGGCAGGAGTTGGAGGGAGGGAGGGCGTTCGGGAGGGAGGGCGTTCGGGAGGGAGGGCGGCAGTCTGCTGGGCGATGTGTGTTCATCCTCCCCAGCAGACTTTTTCAGGAGTTGAGGAGGCGGGGAGGGGGCGCGGCTACAGACGGCAGGTTAGGGATCCAAGTTGCAGTCTTGAAATCATTCTCAAGGCCTCGTTCAGAGTCCAAGCTTCGGAGGGAGGGCGTGCTGACGTGCTAGCTGCCGTGGGACACAATGTATTCAAATTGTATACTGGTTGTCAGGGTAGCAGCTGCCCTGTCTCCGGAGTTGACGCTGGCTACAGTTTCAATAAACAAACCAAATCGTTTTTTGAAGCTGCAGCAGCGTCACTGGGACCTCGGCAGCCAATGAAATCATTCTTGAGAATGATTTCAAGACTGCAACTTGGATCCCTAAGCTGAGGTCTGTAGCCCCGCCCCCTCAACTCCTGAAAAAGTCTGCTGGGAGGATGAACACACATCGCCCAGCAGACTGCCGCCCGCCCTTGCGAACGCCCGCCCTCCAACTCCTGCCTACGGCACCCTGAACGAGGCTTTAGTGACTGATTTAATGTGAGGAAGGAAGGAGAAGGTAGAGTCAAAGATGACCCATCGGCAGCGGGCTTAGGGTGTTGATTCAATCCACTTTTCAATGGAGAAGAGATTGTACAGCCTAAAAATCTGACACTTCCTTTACCCCAGTTAACATTACGTATGTCAGATGGGGATGTTAAGTGCCGAAGTTCTTTCCATTTGCTACAAATCTTGTATTTGTTTAATTGATTCTGGATTTTGATCCGGATCCTGCACCATTTTACTTGCCATTAACTGGTCTTCTCTCTGCTTCTCTATTTTTAAAGATGTGGCCAGTGGCAATGTATTACTAGCCCATCTGTTAGCGAAGGGTGAACATGAAGCTGAGAAGTGGGGACTTTTACATGTCAGGTCCCCTGAGAGAAATGCTGTCACTTATGTGCCCCAAACGTAATATCTGTGTAATCTGCGTGTCCTACTGATCTGGCACCGTTGGCAGTTCCTGCTCTGCAGGGTGCTGGGTGACTGCCCTTATATGTGCCAAGTGACTGCCCTGCAGGGTGCAGTGTAACTGCCCTGATATTTGCCAAGTGACTGCCTTGCAGGGTGCTCGGTGCTGTGTGACTGCCTTGCAGGGTGCTGGGTGTTGTTCTGCAGGTCTCTAGAAGTATTGATGTTAGTGGAGCAATGCTATGCAGATTAAACAGTGTTGGGATTAGAGGAGTTTTTATATACACACATACTGTATACAGATACATTCATATATACCAGTGATTCCCAACCTGGGCTCCTTGAAGCAGTCTCAGGGGTTCCTCCTATGGACCAAGGGGGGGGGGGGGGGGGGGAGTTTAGTATGTGTTTTGTAGGGTGGATTGAGAGAGAGTGGGGTAATTGACGGAAGGTAGGGGCGAGTGAGAGAAGAGAGGGGGGCAGGAGGGAGTGAGTGAGGAAAAGAGGGAGTAAGAGAGACGCAAGGGATAAATACATGCTAGGCAGGAGAGGGGAGAGTTAGTGAGATGGATGGGAGAGAAATACATGGGTAAAGGGTGGGAAATAGAGGTGGCTCGTGAGGTGTGAAATGTTGTGACTGACCCCTGTCGAACCTAATATGTGTCAGCCAGATAGGGGTTCCCCGAGATTTTTCGAAATACAGGAAGGCCCCGCTTCTCGGCGCTTCGTTATCCGGTGTTCCGCTTATCCGGCGACGCCGAGAAGGGGGCCGCCATCTTTAAATCGCAGTTGCGCATGCGCAGAACGGGCGGGTGCGCCTGGCGTGCATGTGCAGACCGCTGTCTGCGCGCACAGACCGTAGGCCGCGCATGCGCAGAATGGCAAAAAACGCCGTTCTGTGCATGCAGAGAACTGAAAATCGCCCTGAAACAGAACCCACCGTATACCCGGGGCCCTGCTGTACTTCAAGGCTTCCTCCAAACACAAAAGGTTGGAAATCACTGATATATACTGTATACAGATATATATATATATATATATATAACACAGATAAACATATACATCTACACACAGATCATGTCTACAGATACACACATACTGTATACAGATACACACATGTATATGCACACAGATAAGTGTAACACGTCTACACCCGGCCAACAGAAGAGGGGCCACAGTTCCAAAGTGTGTGAGGCTCAGCGGTTTTACCTTCAATCCCAGGGTGCTGGACATTCGTGCTGGGCTGGTATGGTGAGCAAAATAAAGTTGGAGGGCGCCAGGAACTTTTGATGAACTATATTAACATGGCAACGTGAGGTTAACCGGACAGGTTTTCAAGAGTTACTAGACACTTGCACTCAGGTTTCCACAACCATAAGCTTTGTATGTAGTTCAGCTTTTTTGCCAGCCTTTTTCTACAGCCAAGGACAGAACTGGAACCTTTCTCCCTGTAATTCCCAGCAGTCCCACCCAGGTCTCCTTCCTAAGCCCAGCTGTGAGAACCTGCTCCCTACTGATCAGGATTCCTCCCTAATGCTGTGTCTCCAGGGCCCCTAAACTGAGAGATTTGCCCTAACTCAGAAAACAAATACACTTACTACCCTTTTACAGTGCTAGGAGAGCCCCAGAGCCCATTCTGGTCCCAAACATGCGCAGGAAAAGATAAGATTTACTAAATCATCCCCTAAACTCCTCAAGGGTTGATTTTTTCAGTACCTTCTAGAAGGACATAACTAACCAATCAGTGAGCTAAGACTAAGTGATCTGCAACATAAAATTGGTTACATGAAATTGGTTACAACTGGGCCTGAACGGATTTAACCCTTTAACTCCCTGTAGGGACTATGAATATTTTTAGCATACCCCAAGGGTGCTACATAAGGTATACAGATACACACACATATATACACACACAGAAACTGAACACAGATACACACATACTGTATACTGTAAAAAGATGTACACAGATATGCAGACTGATAATGTATACAGATATATACAGATACACATATATATATATTTGCACACATTAGGTACACAGATACACACATACTGTATACATATGTATTTGCACACAGATAATCATACACATATACAGAGCACCAAGTGGGAATATTGTTTTCAACATACACACATACTGTATACAAATACAAATATATATGCACACAGATAATTATTATTATTGTTTGCTGTATTTTTGAAGCGCCAACATATTCTGCAGCGAGGTACAATGGGGTACAGAGTTATGTAAAGTGGCAAGAAAAAGCTTGTGTACTGCAATGATAGTTATGGAAATTCCATCGTTTTTTCCATGATAACCTTCTTGAATCAAAACCAGTCTTTTCTTAAATATCCAATAGGGTTTATATTATTATATTAACCGATTCCATGTATTTTGAAACAAAATGATGTATGAATTAGACAAACAATGAGGAATTAAGCGTTCGGGTATGTGAAAAAGTAAGTGAAACACTTTTTTTATCAGCTAAATTAAAGGGGGTGATTAGAATCAGGTGCTTTAATCTGGGGTGCGCAAACTGGGGGGCGCGAGATTTTTTTTGGGGGGGGGGGGGCGCGGTTGGTTGCAGAGGTCCATGGCTCTTCCCCGAGGCGGGGGACACACGAGGCCTCTGCAACCTCTACTTACCGAGGTTCAGCCAGCTTCAGACATGTCATTTGACGCCGCGGGGTCGTGATGTCAAGGTTGCCGTGGTAACGTGGTGTCAAATGACGCCGCAGGTCATGTGATGTGATGTCACACGACCCGCGGCGTCATTTCACACCATGTGAGGTAAGGGGGGCGCAGGAACGGAGGAAGCAAGGCAGGGGGGGCACTGCAAAATAAGTTTGCTCGCCCCTGGCTTAAATAATTAGGTAGATCTTCAGATGTGAGTTTGGGATGCCACAGCCTATATAAAGATCAGACACTTTGTGAGTTTAGTCTTCGCCATACAGGTATATGGAAACACATGATTCCACAATCAAAAGAAATCTCTGAGGACCTTAGAAAAGCAGTTGTTGATGCTCATCAGTCTAGAAAGGGTTACAAAACCATTTCTAAGGCCTCGTTCAGGGTGCCGGCTTCCGAGGGGGGGCATGCTTACGTGCGCGGTGGACGTTGGATACAAATTGTTTCAACTGAATAGCAGTTGTCAGGGTAGCAGCTGCCCTGTCGCCGAAGTACAGAGTTGACGCTTGCTTCAGTTTCAATAAACAACCCTTGAAACTGCAGCAGCGTCACTGGTACTTCGGCAGTGTGACAGGGTGAATGAACGTCACCAGCCATATACCTGGCAAACCTATGTTTAGGCTTGGAGTGCAGCAGTGACAAGGTTAAGTTTAAGTTGCGAAGGGCTGCTTAATTAGTCTGACCCCAGCTGCATAATCAAGATGTTTTAAAAACCCCAGGCTGTACACACATGAGAGCTAGCTGGTCAGGAGACAGGACTGAAATACTGAAGAGATTACTGCTATAAGGTCTGTTTTTCAAAGTACATGTGTGATGAACTGTCTGTGTCCTGCATGCTGAAGAGAAGCTGCCTTGTTTTCTATGCTGAAGAGAAGCTATTTTGTTTTTGTCTGCTGAAGATAAGCTATTTTGTTTTTGTCTGCTGAAGAGAAGCTATTTTGTTTTGTGTGCTGTATGTTTTTAAGGCTCAATAAAGAAGCCTTATCAAGAGAACCCGCGTATGTGGTTGCATGTACCCTGCAACATATGGTGTCAGAAGTGCCGGGATTTTGAGAGGCCCCTGCAGTTGAAGGACCACACACACACACAAAAATGAGAAAAATGGAAGAATTTTTAAAAGAGTTTCTGTGCGAGCTGACCAGACAGCAGGGACAGTTAATGCAGGAGCAGACCAAACAGCAGGGACTGTTAATGCAGGACCAGGCCCAACTACTATTGCAGCAGCAAACCCAGCTCCTAACCCAGCAGCAGGCAGCACAGGATGAGCGGATGGCCAAGCTGCTGACCCAATTCCAAGGGTCTGCCAGTCCAGAACTTGCGAACAAACCCCAGGTCCTCCTGAGGAAAATGGCTCAGAACGAGGATCCAGAGGCTTTTCTACTGACATTTCAAAGGGTTGCCGAAGCTCAGGCTGGGCTGCAGATCGCTGGGCAACTGCTTTGGCCCCGCTCCTCATAGGAGAAGCCCAGGCCTCATATCAGGGCCTCCCAGCAGATCAGGCAATGGACTACCAACAAGTAAAAGCCGCCATACCGGATCGCTTAGGTCTGACCCCAGAGACCTACCGGCAGCAGTTCCGTAACCTGAAGTACACCGGTAAGATGAGACCCCGGGTCCTCGCTCAGCGGTTATTGGACTTGTGTACTCGCTGGATACAACCCGAGGAGCGCATTAAGGAGGCAATTCTTGAGCAAGTGGTTTTGGAACAATTCCTACAGATAATACCCCCTTCCGCACGCTCGTGGGTAAAACGCCATGCTGCTGAAACCCTGGCGGTCCGACTCGTTGAGAACTTCCTTGGGGCCGAGGATCAGGCGAGTGCCCTGGACCCGACGGATCCAACTTCACCAGCACTTGCGGAGACCCAAAGAGAGAGATTGGAACAACGGGGAAACTACGGCCCCTCCATGCGCAACCACCAAGTGCCACAAAAGGAGCAGTCCTTCCAACAAGGAAGAAGTCAAAACGCCGGGCACCGCCGAGACTCTCATCCCCTTCCTGATGTTGGCTCGTCGCAAAGTGACAGGAACTTCCGAGGACGTCGCCCACAGGACCCACCAGATGCCTGGTCTCCAGTAACCGGTCCAGCGGAGCGCTATCCACAGCCCCCTCCTGCGAGGGAACCCTCTCCATGTTCCGCTTGCGGAGAACAAGGCCACCGGTATGTGGACTGTCCACTGATGGATTGTTCATTCAGCAGAACCGTTGCCTCGGCTTTTACTGAGGAAAATTACAAGCCCTGGCTACTTCCAGCCCTGATTGGGGGAAAAAACGTCCAGGCCCTTGTAGATTCGGGTTCTGGGAAAACTCTGGTCCTCCAGGAACTTTTACCGCCCAACGTGTGTTCTTTTGACTCCCCATGGAGCATAGAATGTATACACGGCGATATAAAATGCTATCCGACGGCCAAAATCCGGCTACAGGTAAAAGGTCAGGAGGCTTACCTCGAAGTAGGAGTCGCTCCTTGGCTCCCTGCCCCCGTTGTGCTCGGTCGGGACTGGCCTTTCTTTACGGACCTAATGGCCCCAGTCTTTCACGAGGAGCCTCCTTCTAGGACTCAGGAGACCCCTGGCAAACTGTTCCCCTTCTCGGCAGACCTTTTTCCCAGTAGACACCGGGTTCAAAAGACTCGGAAGCAAAGACGCTTGGACAAACAGGACTGGTTGCAGAAATCTGGGTCTCAAGGTGACCATTCTAGTAGTCAGAGGTCACAAGTGATGGCTGGCGATGGCCAAAGGGAGGGGGATATGGGCCCTGGAGATTTACCAGACCTGTACCTCCGTGACTTTCGCCAGAAGCAAAGGGAAGACCCAGTCCTTGCTAGACAGTATGACAAGGTGGTGAAAATTGATGAACAGATTTTAGATGCACAGGGGGTGATAGTATTCCCCCATTTTGAGCTATCAAAGGATATCCTATATAGGGTGAATAGGCAGACACAAACAGGGGAGGTCACCAGACAGATATTGGTTCCCAAGGCGTATGTTAAATCTGTGTTCACTCTAGCCCATACTGTCCCTTGGGGTGGTGACCTGGGCAGGGATAAAACATTGGACCGTATTTCATCCCGATTCTATTGGCCAGGGATGCATAGTGATATTGCTAAGCTATGTGCAGCATGTCCGGAGTGCCAGCTAACTAGTCCAAAAGGACAAAAACCAGCCCCTTTGGTTCCTCTACCCTTGGTGTCAGTTCCCTTTGAGAGGATTGGGGTAGACTTGGTAGGATCTCTAGAACCTTCTGCGAAAGGACACAGGTTTATCCTTGTAATAGTTGATTATGCGACAAGATATCCTGAGGCGTTCCCCCTGAGAACAGCAACGGCGAAGCAAGTAGCCAACAAGTTGTTGGAACTGTTCTCACAGGTTGGACTTCCCCAGGTTATGTTGACAGACCAAGGTACAAATTTGATGGCTAAACTGATGCAGGATGTCTTAAAGTTACTAGAGGTCAAGTCTGTTCGGACATCGGTCTACCATCCACAGACTGACGGATTGGTGGAAAGGTTTAACCGAACTCTAAAAGGGATGCTGAGGAAATTTGTAGATTCAGAGAAAGAGAGCCTGGGATGAACTTCTCCCTTTTCTGCTGTTTGCAGTGCGGGAAGTTCCCCAGGCCTCCACGGGATTCTCTCCATTTGAATTGCTCTATGGCCGCCAACCCCGGGGTATCCTAAAGGAGTCCTGGGAGGAACAGCAGTCCCCTTCTAAGAATACCCTGCAATATGTACTAGACCTTAGGAAGCGCCTAGATGTGGTCGGCCATTTTGCCAGGGAGAATCTTAGATCAGCCCAGGACAGTCAGGAGAGACATTACAATCAGAATGCTCGCATGAGAGTGTTTCACCCAGGAGACCAGGTGATGTTATTGTTACCCAGTTGCGAGAGTAAACTCCTGGCCAAATAGCAGGGCCCATTCGAAGTACTCCGCCGTATGGGTGATGTGGATTACAAGATCGCTCAACCAGGGTCCAGGAAGGGTAAACAAATTTACCATGTGAACTTGCTGAAACCCTGGAAGATGCTGCGGTCTCTTTTCATCCACCCGGTGGAGGAGGAAACGGACTTGGGTCCTCAGCCTCCACGGGAGAACATCGTGAGTGATGATAAAATCCCAATGGGTAAACAGTTGTCCTCTGAACAAAAAGGGGACTTGTTAGCAATAATTACACAATTCCAGGATGTTTTTTCTGACTTACCAGGACAAACTAACTTAATTTCCCATGCAATCGAGACAGCACCTGGGGTAAAAGTAAGTTCCCGTCCTTATAGGTTGCCTGAAAGTCGTAGGGCTCTGGTAGAGAAGGAGGTAAAATAAATGTTACACTTAGGAGTGATTGAGGAATCATGCAGTGAGTGGTGTAGTCCACTAATTATGGTCCCTAAACCCGATGGGAAGGTAAGATTTTGTGTGGACCTCCGAAAGGTCAATACGGTATTCAAGTTTGACGCATATCCGATGCCAAGGGTGGACGAATTAATTGACGCCCCTTGTAACGCGGAATATATATCCACGTTGGACTTGACAAATGGATACTGGCAAATACCCTTAGAGGAAAAGTCCAAATGCAAAACAGCCTTTGCCACTCCCATGGGTTTATACCAGTTTGTGACAATGCCATTTGGACTGCATGGAGCCCCAGCCACATTTCAGAGACTCATGGATAAGGTACTGAGGCCCCATAGGACTTATGCCGCAGCCTACCTAGATGACATTGTCATTTATAGTAAACACGGGCCCATCTAAATAGTCTGAAAGCGGTCCTCAAATCTCTAAGAGAGGCAGGGCTCACAGCCAACCCTAAGAAATGTGCCTTGGGTAAAGCGGAAACCAAATATTTAGGGTATGCAGTGGGAGGTGGAAAAGTAAGGCCACTAGCCGACAAGGTAGCTGCCCTGAAAGAAGTTCTGACCCCCCAAACAAAAACGCAGGTATGCTCTCTACTGGGTTTAGCAGGGTACTACCGGCGGTTCATCCCCAACTATTCGGAAGTGGCAGCCACTTTAACAGACCTCACAAAAAAGTGTGCCCCTACACAAGTGGTGTGGTCAAGGGATTGTCAGAGAGCCTTTGAGGACATAAAAAGGTGTCTATCAGAGGGTCCCATCCTTAGAAGCCCAGACTTCAACAGCCCTTTTATAGTGCAAACAGATGCATCAGAGATAGGGCTAGGGGCAGTGTTGTCACAACAGTTTGAGGGAGTTGAACATCCTATCCTTTTCCTGAGTAGGAAATTGTTCCCAAGGGAAAAAAACTACTTAGTGATTGAGAAAGAGTGCCTCGCAGTAAAGTGGGCAATCGAGGCTTTGAGGCATTACCTGGCAGGAGTCCATTTTACTTTGGTGACGGATCATGCTCCACTGAAGTGGTTAAATAGCATGAAGGATTCCAATGCTAGATTGACTAGGTGGTATATGGCCCTCCAACCCTTCTCATTTGAGATTCAACATAGGCCGGGAAAAGAGAACGCAAATGCTGACTTCTTTTCTAGAGAAGGGGTGGATGGTCGGGCTTCAGCCGTGTGTAGCCCCAGCCACACACTAACAGGGGAGGAATGTGACAGGGTAAATAAAAGCCACCCGTTATATGCCTGGAAAACCTATGTCTAGTCTGCAGTGCAGCACTGACTAGGTTAACTTCAGCTGGGAACCTCAGGACAATTAGTTGGATCCCAGCTGCCTAATCAAGGTGTGTTAAAACCCAGGCTGTAGACACATGGAGCCTGGCTGTTGATGAGAGAGGAGTAAGAAGTAAAGAGATTCCTGAAAACAAGGTCTGAGTAGCAAAGTAGTTGTATTGTGAACTGTCTGTCCCCTGCATAGAAAAAGGGTAGCTGCCTTATATATAAACTGTCTGCTAAAGAGAAACTGTTTTGTTTGGTTTGCTGAAGAAAAAGCCATTTTCGTTTTTGCTGATGGAAAGCTATTTTTGTTTTGTGTGCTGTATATCTTTTAAGGCTAAATAAAACAGCCTTGTCAAGAAACCCACGTGTGTAGTTGCATGTACTCTGCAACAAGGAGAAAAGATAGAAGAAAGAAGGGGGAGAGGGGTCAGGGGTTGGGAAATGGGGAGGGGGTGGGTTCGGGGGCCAACACATAGTGAAAGAGAGGGAGGAGAGGGGGGTAATTTCCCCTCCATTCTCCCCATGCCCCCACCTGACACACCCCCAGCCACTACCATCTCTGCTCTAAGTGTTTGCTCTTTGTTTTTCTGTTAGTTTCAAATTCTTAGTTCTGGGGCCACACTTCCCATATCCTATAGAATTGTTCTATTTTTTGGTTACGTTGCGCTGATGGGAGCTCCATGAGCTTAACCTCGTTTACCCTTCTGATTACAGTTTGCCTAGAGGGGGCATTAATTTTCTTCCAGGCCGCCGCTATAGAGCAGCGGGCTGCTGTGAGAACAAATGCGACCAATTTTCTCATGTGCGGTTGGAGGTCGTTAATAGGCCTGGCCAGCAGAAAGGTCAGCGGATTCAATTGTACCCTACCCCCTGAGAGGTCTTGAATCATAATCTGAATCATAGACCAGAACCTCTGAATCTGCGGACAAAACCACCAGATATGAGCCATATCTCCTCTCTGGCCACATCCCCTCCAGCATAGGTCTGATGCTCCAGGGAAGATCTGTCTCAACCTACTTGGAGTTAGGTACTATTGGAATTAAATTGTGTATATTTTCTCTTTTATTGTTGTACAAATTGATGTTTTAGCTGCCGATTCCCAGATATCCTCCCAGTCTTCTCTGTCTACTTCAATATTGAGGTCCTCTGACCATTTTACCATATAACTGTGGTTGATATTTGCCGCAGACGATGCAATTCCCGTGTACAATTCCGAGATCAAAACCCTCCTGGTAGGAACCCCTTCCGCATAGCTTCGTTTGATTGGAAAATTTTAAATCTCTTGAAGTTGCCTGTAGAAAGTGCCGAATCTGGAGAAAGCCAAAAGTCGGAAGGTTCTTTGTTTGGTATTTTTTTTGCAGGTCTTGATATGACAAGATCTTACCTTTATCTAATTAGTCAGCTGCTATTTTAATATTTAGATTTCTAAATTGTCTAAGTTCCTTCGATTAGCACCCAGGTAGAAACTCAGGGTTTCCAAATATTGGAGTCAGTGGTGTCGGGAATGTGGTTAAATTGTATTTGCCTTTATTTTTAGACCATATCTTCCACGTACATCTCATTGCACCCAGGCTCCGGCCCTCTGCAAATATCTCTCCCCCCCCTTCGGGACCACAATGCCGCCGGCAGGGAGAGAGGACTCGCATAGGTAGACTCAATCCCCAACCAGCAGCAAGTCGCTGGATTGTTATTCCACATTACTATCTGTTTTAGTTGGGTCGCTTGATAATATTTGATGATATCCGGGACTCCCAGTCCCCCGCATTCCTTTGGAGCAAGCATAATCGATCCAGCTACCCTCGGTCTTTTATCTTTCCATATAAATTGAAAAATCCTATTTTGGATATTTTTGAGCTCAGGTAGGTGAATATTTATCGGCAGAGTCTGGAAGAAACATAGAAGCCTTGGAAGTATATTCATCTTGACTGAAGCTATTCTTCCTAACCAAGATATCTGATATCCACTCCAGCTCTGCAAATCCTTTTTGATTTTTGCAAAAAGGGATGGAAAGTTATTTTGGTAGAGAGATTGATAAGAGCTCGTTATCTGTATTCCCAGATACTTAATTTTTGAAGAGCTCCATTTATAATTGAAGTTAGCTTGAAGTAACTTAATTTCAGGAGCCATTAGGTTATTATTAATAACATTTTAGGTTTGAAATATGTGAACATCAGATCTCACCCAGGATATCGGACAATCTACCCAGGAATTCCACAGAGTTTTTGATACGCCTGACCGCAAGGTAACTGCCGCTTCCTCTCTCTTCCTGTGAGGACTAGGGAGTCTCGGCAGCCACAGCGCATATCTCCCTTACCTCCTGCTGCTGCCGTAAGACATCCTCCTTGCCGGCGCCAGCCATCTCCCGTTGCCCTGGGGTGACCTCGCCGTCTCCGGTGGCCCGCCTCTGCGCCACAGACTCTTCCTTCTCACATGGCTGCCATTAGTCCTGGGCGCACGCATGGACAGTGCCCACCGGGTGAAGATAATTTATTCACTGCACCAGCAGTGAAACCACGCCCCCAACTTACGTACAGGCTATTTCCCCAGACCAAACTTGCTCACCTGCCTGCCAGTCAAGGGGACCTATCCCGGTCAGCTCCACCCACTCCTCCAGGCCTGCCCCCGATCCCGATTGGTCAGCCGCACTATATATTGCCTGTCTTGCCACTCTCTCATTGCTCGACATAGTCTCCACTACGGATGTCTACTCTGGCACTTTCTCTCTCTGTTTATTCAGGTCACGACCCGGCTTGGCCGATTGCACTCTCTGGCTCTGGACCCCGGGTCTCAACTGACCTCGCTGCTTCCTACGCCCCTCGACCTCTGCTTGGACATCGACCTTCCGGAACTCTCCTCTCCCTGACCTTGGCTAACGGCAACGACTACGGCTCTTCTTTACCGGAACTGGCAAGTATTGCTACAGCTATTACCACCTGGCCTGGCAACGCCTTAAACACCACACTCCGGACACACTCCTTTTGCTGCGGGTGCGTGCACATATATGTCCCCACCTCAGTATAAGGGACAGGCCTGGTCTGCGGGCGTAACACTTTCATATTTCTCAGGGAATTCGATCTGTGGCCAGATACGCTTTGGGGTTCTGTACTATTGCCACTGAGTCCGGAAGGAATAAGGTGACACTACTATCAAGTATTCTATCAACACTCAGAGGCAATCCTGGAAGGGTACATTGCTTACCATATGCTGTAAAAGTGTGAGTGTGCACCCATAAGGTGTCTTAATCACTCAATTGGTCCTTTTAATTTTTTAACAAAAAACAGCAACCGTGTATGAGCTCCAAGAGCAAGTGCCAAGCAGGGCAATCATAGGAGCTGACACCGGAATAAGGGGATAAACGGCTGGCAATAATAGCCCAGTACACGGGTGTTGTAAGAGAGGGCTAAAGATATAAGGGACAAAAGTACTCACTCAGTCCCAAGCCCTGGCCCGATCTGGCCCGGTGTGGAGTCCACGCGACTCACTAAGATCACCGCTCAGCTTCTCTCCCGGTCTGGCTCCAGTCTTGACGCTGAACTGTTGTGAGCGTCTCCCTCTGTGAGAACTGCAGCTGCTTCCACATCCGGTGGTGGACACTGATCCTCACACGTAACGATAGACAGAAAAAAGGATCCGGGGCCCATCTACTCCAAAAAAGTTGAGTACTCACCAGCAGAGGAGATAAAAGTTATGCTTTATTAAACTACATAAAATCAAAAAAACAAAAAAACGAACAGCACAAACACTCTCCCACGCGTTTCACGCCCACTGTGGCGCTTTCTCAAGGAGTTGAAAAAGCGCCACAGTGGGCGTGAAACGCGTGGGAGAGTTTTTGTGCTGTTTGTTTTTTTGATTTTATGTAGTTTAATAAAGCATAACTTTTAACTCCTCTGCTGGTGAGTACTCACCTTTTTTGGAGTACATGGGCCCCGGATCCTTTTTTCTGTCTATCTTTTCATTTTTTACACAGTATTGCACTATGTATCTTTTTTCTGTTTTTTACATATCCTATGGTTCCTGAGCTTCCCGCATTTTTTCCACAAGCTGCATCTCCAAAAATTCACCAGGAGGGTTCATCGTGGGTTGAAGCTGATCAGGCTCCATTTACTAGTATCACTGATTTTTTTATTTTATTCATTAATCAGCACGTTTATATATTCTGTTTTATTTATATACACAATTTGCACAGTTTATCTTGTTCACAAGAGCGCCGGGTGATTGTATTCTTCTCAGAACCACCTTTAGCAGCAATAACTTGAAGTAATCGTTTTCTGTATGACTTTATCAGTCTCTCACATTGTTGTGGAGGAATTTTGGCCCACTCTTCTTTACAACATTGCTTCAGTTCATTGTGGGCATTTGCTTATGCACAGCTCTCTTAAGGTCCTGCCACAGCATTTCAATCGGGTTGAGGTCTGGACTTTGACTGGGCCAGTGTAACACCTTGATTCTTTTCTTTTTCAGCCATTCTGTTGTAGATTTGCTGTGTGCTTGGGATCATTGTCCTGTTGCATGACCCAATGTCAGCTGTCGGACAGATGGCCTCACATTTGACTCTAGAATACTTTGGTATACAGAGGAGTTCATGGTCGACTCAATGACTGCAAGGTTCCCAGGTTCTGTGGCTGCAAAACAAGCCCAAATCATCACCCCTCCACCACCGTGCTTGACAGTTGGTATCAGGTGTTTGTGCTAATATGCTGTGTTTGGTTTTCGCCAATTGTGGCGCTGTGCATTATGGAAAAACATCTCCACTTTGGTCTCGTCTGTCCAAAGGACATTGTTCCAGAAGTCTTGTGGTTTGTTCAGATGCAACTTGTTCTTTTTAGAGAGAAGAGGCTTTCTCCTGGCAACCCTTCCAAACAAACCACACTTGTTCAGTCTTTTTCTAATTGTATTGCCATGAACTTTAACATTTAACATGCTAACTGAGGCCTGTAGAGTCTGAGATGTAACTCTTGTTTTTTTGCAATTTCTCTGAGCATTGCACGGTCTGACCTTGGGGTGAATTTGCTGGGACATCCACTCCTGGGAAGATTGGCAACTGTCATGAATGTTTTCATAATTTTTTTCACTATAGAATGATGGACTTTAAATTTTTTGGAAATGGCCTTATAACCCTCCCCAGATTGATGGGCAGCAACAATTGCTTCTCTAAGATCATTGCTGATGTCTTTCCTCCTTGGCATTGTGTTAACACACACCTGAATGCTCCAGACCAGCAAACTGCTAAAACTTCGGCTTTTATGGAGGTGGTCACACTTGCTGATGATCAATTAATCAAGAGCATTTGATTAGCAGCACCGGTCTGCTACTTAGCATCTTAATTCCTATGGAAGCAGTAAGGATGTACTTAGTTTTTCACACATGGCTTCTCCATTTTGACTTTATTTTTGTTAAATAAATCATGACACGGTGTAATATGTCATGTGTTGTTGTTCATCTGAGGTTGTATTTACCTAATTTTAAGACCTGCTAAGGAACAGATGATGATAATTATTATGTCCTGATATGTAAAACCATAGAATTCAAACAGGGTGTACTTTCTTTTTCACACCACTGTAGTTTGCGTGTGTGTAGGGTTGCCAGGTGGCTTGTCCAAAAATACTGGATAAAAAGGTGAAAGGTGCCACGCATGAGAAAATCGTTGGTGGGGAAGATTGTTATTTATAAATGACCTGACAGTTATGTCATTTTTTCCACATTTCACTCCAAGTATTCACCAGTTTGCACCAATTTATATTCTGTTTCGTAAAAAATCTGGGAGGAGTCTTGGGAGGGAGTGCCCTTACGAGAATTTTTTTAGGAAATAGAATATGAAATAGTGCAAATTGGTGCATGCTTGGAGTGAAATTTAGAACAAATGACGTAATGGTCAGATAATTTATAAATAACTGACCTGCAGTCATACTGTACATGGCGAGCAATACTAATCTTAATGCTCCTCCCACAAATTCAAGATTGTTGCACCCCTCCTCATCCTCTCTCCCCTTATCCTCTCCCCTCTTATCCTCTCCCCTTATACTCTCACCCCTTATCCTCTCACCATCCCACCCCCCTCATCCTCTCACCCCCCTCCCTTCATTCTCTCTCATCCCTGTCCCTTTATCAAAAAAAAAAAAAAAAAAAAAAAAATAAAAAAAAATATAAAATAAAAAAAATAAAAAAACAAAACAAAAAAACAAAAAAAAAACAAAAACAAAAATAAAAGTTGCAAAAAAAAAAAAAAAAAAAAAAAAAAAAAAAATAAAAAGAAAAATAAATAAATAATAAAGAAAAAAAAATAAAAAGAAAAAGAAAAAAAAAAAAAAAAAAAAAAAAACTAAAAAAAAAAAAAAAAAATAAAAAAAAAAAACAAAAAAAGAAAAAAACCCTCTCATCCCCCCTCTCTTCATCCTCTCTCATCCCCCCTCTCTTCATCCTCTCTCATCCCCCCTCTCTTCATCCTCTCTCATCCCCCTCTCTTCATCCTCTCTCATCTCCACTCCCTTCATCCTCTCACCCCCACTTCATCCTCTCACCCCACTTCATCCTCTCACCCCCACTTCATCCTCTCACCCCTTCATCCTTTCTCCTCCCCCCACCATTTATCCTCTCTCATCCCCCTCCCTTACCCTCTCATCCCCCTCCCTGTATCCTCTCTCATCCCCCTCCCTGTATCCTCTCTCATCCCCCTCCCTTTATCCTCTCTCATCCCCCTCCCTTTATCCTCTCTCATTCCCCCTCCCTTTATCCTCTCTCATTCCCCCTCCCTTCATCCTCTCTTATTCCCCCTCCCTTTATCCTCTCATCCCCCCTCCCTTTATCCTCTCTCATCCCCCCTCCCTTTATCCTCTCTCATTCCCCCTCCCTTCATCCTCTCTTATTCCCCCTCCCTTTATCCTCTCTCATCCCCCCTCCCTTTATCCTCTCTCATCCCCCCTCCCTTTATCCTCTCTCATCCCCCCTTCTCTTTATCCTCTCTCATCCCCCCTCCCTTCATCCTCTCACCCCCACTTCATCCTCTCACCCCCACTTCATCTCTCACCCCCACTTCATCCTCTCACCCCCACTTCATCCTTTCTCCTCCCCCACCATTTATCCTCTCTCATCCCCCCCCCTTTACCCTCTCATCCCCCTCCCTGTATCCTCTCTCATCCCCCTCCCTTTATCCTCTCTCATCCCCCTCCCTTTATCCTCTCTCATTCCCCCTCCTTTATCCTCTCTCATTCCCCCTCCCTTCATCCTCTCTTATTCCCCCTCCCTTTATCCTCTCTCATCCCCCCTCCCTTTATCCTCTCTCATCCCCCTCCTTTATCCTCTCTCATTCCCCCTCCCTTCATCCTCTATTATTCCCCCTCCCTTTATCCTCTCTCATCCCCCCTCCCTTTATCCTCTCTCATCCCCCCTCCCTTTATCCTCTCTCATCCCCCCCTCCCTTTATCCTCTCTCATCCCCCCCTCCCTTTATCCTCTCTCATCCCCCCCTCCCTTTATCCTCTCTCATCCCCCTTCCCTATATCCTCTCTCATTCCCCCTCCCTTTATCCTCTCTCATCCCCCCTCCCTTTATCCTCTCTCACCCCCTCTCCCTTTATCTTCTCTCATCCCCCCTCCCTTTATCCTCTCTCATCCCCCCTCCCTTTATCCTCTCTCATCCCCCCCTCCCTTTATCCTCTCTCATCCCCCCCTCCCTTTATCCTCTCTCATCCCCCCTCCCTTTATCCTCTCTCATCCCCCCTCCCTTTATCCTCTCTCATCCCCCCTCCCTTTATCCTCTCTCATCCCCCCTCCCTTTATCCTCTCTCATCCCCCCTCCCTTTATCCTCTCTCACCCCCCCCTCCCTTTATCCTCTCTCATCCCCCCTCCCTACATCCTCGCTCATCCTCCCCTTCCTTCATCCTCTCTCACCCTCCCCTCCCTTCATCCTCACCCCCCTCCCTTCATCCTCTCTCATCCCACCCTCCCTTCATCCTCTCTCATCCCACCCTCCCTTCATCCTCTCACACCCTCTCCATTCATCCTCTCACCCCCCGTCATCCTCTTTCATCCCCGTCTCTTCACCCTCTCTCATTCCCCCTCTCTCATCCCCCCTCCCTTATCCTCTCTCATCCTTCGCTCCCTTCATCCTCCGCTCCCTTCATCTTCCCTCAACCCCTCCCTTCATCCTCTCTCAACCCCTCCTTCATCCTCTCACCCCGCCTTCATCCTCTCTCACTCCCCCTTCATCCTCTCTCACCCCCCCTCCCTTCATCCGCTCTCACCCCCCTCCCTTCATCCTCTCTCACCCCCCTCCCTTCATCCTCTCTCACCCCCCCTCCCTTCATCCTCTCTCACCCCCCTCCCTTCATCCTCTCTCACCCCCCCTCCCTTCATCCTCTCACTTCCCCTCCCTTCATCCTCTCACTCCCCCTCCCTTCATCCTCTTATTCCCCTCCCTTCGTCCTCTCACTCCCTCCCTTCATCCTCTCTCACCCCCCCTCCCTTCATCCGCTCTCGCCCCCCTCCCATCATCCTCTCTCACCCCCCTCCCTTCATCCTCTCTCACACCCCCCTCCCTTCATCCTCTCTCACCCCCCCTCCCTTCATCCTCTCTCACCCCCCCTCCCTTCATCCTCTCACTTCCCCTCCCTTCATCCTCTCACTCCCCCTCCCTTCATCCTCTTATTCCCCCTCCCTTCATCCTTTCTCACCCCCCTTCATCCTCTCTCATCCCCCTTCGCTTCGTCCTCTCTTTCCCTCCTCCCTTCATCCTCTTTCATCCCTGTCCCTTCACCCTCTCTCATCCCCCCATCCCTTCATCCCCTTACCCCCCCTCCCTGTCATTATCACCACCACAAGACAGCCAGAGAAAACACACACACACACACACACACAAAACAGTACAAATAAAAATACACACAGACAAGGACAAAACAGAACAATTACAGACAGAACACACAGCTCATCTATCACACAGCTCAACTCTCTCTGCTCCATGCTTTTCCTCCGCTCTTTGGCCCCACCCCTAGGCTCCTGGACACAATGGTGAAAGGTGCCACGCACTCAAGAGAAACACACACACACCCTTAACCTCTCTGTGTCATGCTGTTTCCTCCTCACCTTGGCCCCACCCCCAGGCTCTTGACACCACCTCCTGATTGGCTGCATTACACAGCAGTAGCCAATCAGGATGGAGGAAGCTGCCCAGCCCCCTAGCAACAGCAGCCCTGCTCTATCCCTTCTCAGGGGAAATCCCACAATTGGTTACTAAGGGCTGTAATATCGTGCGCGCGCATGCGCTGCCGTGCAAATGCGTCAATTATAATTGCCTTTTTTAGTCAGACATTTGTATACTTGGGATGCGCGCGTGCGCGGCCGTGAGCAGTGGCGCGGCAGACCTGAGAAAATACAGGAAAATTGTATTTTCGCGCTGATGCCACGACGCAAGCCAATTACAGCACGGCCTAATGCTGTGACGTCAGTCACGTCCCTTATCTGCGCGCATCACCGCTTGCAGTAAAGCAACTAAACGCGCATGCAACATGCACACGCAACGCCGGGTGCGTGCCTGCACGCGCAGCAGTGCGCACTTTATAACAAGCCTTAGTCTGGAGACATAATACCGGACAAATACATACATTACATACATTAGCTCTCATTTTTACCGGACAGAGTAACCAAATACCGGACACCTGACAACCCTGTGTGTGTGAGATGCTATTGGTCTATATTTATGTAATGCAGTGCATGTCATACTGTGTGTATGTGTGGTGTAAGGCGACAGCGAGGTGGCGGCAATACATTTGTTTTGTGCGCTTATAGTAGAAGCGGCGCGACGGAGTGACGGCTTGGTCGCGATCGCTGGAAGTCAATTTGATTTTTCCAGTGACCGCAGCGTGACATCACCGTCGCTGTCGACGGCACTATAAGCGCAGCCTTATGCAGTGCATGTCATACTGTGTGTGTGGTGTAATGCAGTGCATGTCATACTGTGTGTGTGTGTGGTGTAATGCAGTGCATGTCATACTGTGTGTGTGTGTGTGTGTGTGGTGTAATGCAGTGCATGTCATACTGTGTGTGTGTATGTGTGGTGCAATACTGTGCGTGAGGGTGTGTGTGTGTGTGTGTGTGTGTGTGTGTGTAATGTAGTGCATGTCATATTTTTTGTGTGTAATGTAGTACATGTCATACTGTGCGTGCGAGGGTGTGCGTGTGTGATGCAATGCATGTCATGCTGTATTTTTGAGGATGTGTGTGTGTGTATAATGTAGTGCATGTAATACTGTGTGTGAGGGTGTGTGTAATGCAGTGTATGTCATACAGTGTGTGTAAACTTTTGTGTGCAAGTGATGATTTGCATGATGCCGACATGAAAATTGTTACTTCTGTGACCCTCTGCAGGTCTCTGGCAAGGAAGCGGTTAATAGAGGGATGCTCTCAAGTCTCTAGCAGGGAAGTGGTTAATGGAGGGATGCACTGTAGATCTCCGGAAAACACAGGCTTTTTGCAGCGATGCTCTGCAGGGAAGGAGTTAAGGTGTTGGGGGGAGGAGAGTGCTTAGCTGATCTGTGCACAGTCACCATGATTCAGCATTCTGATCTCCGCCTTCTGATTAATAGAGTGATGCTCACTGGTGCATCTGTTTTTGAAATTTAGGGGCCAGCAGTTTCCAGAGCATGTACCACCACAGCTGGGAGGCTGGTCCCCGCACCGACTGCACTTTCTGTCCGCATACCCTCATGCACATATCTAGATAAATGTTTGGCGCAGGCATTTTGCTAAATCACAACATGCAGTCGGATTCTCATCATGACTCAGCCTTTTGCTGGGCACTTTTGCTGGGAGACTGCGTTTGGAAAGAAAAGTGGCACTCACCTGGACTTAATCAAATAGTGATAAATATTTATTGAATCAGATCAGTCGTGAGAAAGGTCCAAACGGAGGACGGCAACATTGACCTGATTCAATCAATATTCATCACTATTTGATTAAGTTCATGTAAGTGTCGGCTTCTAAGTGTGGTAGCCCAGATGGGTCACTGGGTGGGCCCTCTACTCAACGTTATGGGTTGTTAGCCTGTGTTTTACTGATGTTGTTGGTGGGCAAATTAACGTCACTTGGAGAGCTCAAGGCAGGGTAGTAACAGCAGCTGATTGGCTGCACTTTGGTGGGCTTTTGGAGCAGAGGGGGTATAAATACAAGGCCTGTAAGTACTTCAAACCTTTTGGTCCTGAGTAGACACATAGCTGTCTACCTACCCGGTTTGCAAAATCGTATGTAAAAATAAATAAATGTTATATATATTATCGTTTATTTATAAAGCGCCAATATATTCCGTGGCGTGGTACAAAGAGATGGAAATTTCATAAACAGAATTACATACCAAATAAGGAATGATATGCGCAAACCGATACAGAAGGTAATGAGAGCCTTGCTTGTGCGAGTTTACAATCTGGGGGGAATAAGGGGCAATGTTGAAACGAAAGGTAAAGTGACTGCTCTTTGAGGGACAGAGCATGCCTCAGGGTGGGGTATGGTCCAGATATATTTTCCAAAATTCTTCACAACAGGCATGGGAACCTTGCCAGAGTTTGGGTATGGAGCAAAAGGTGGGTTGGTCCCCAATTTGAGGGGTATGTGGGAGGTAGCGTTGGAGCATCATATCCTTGAGGAAACCTTATGCCAGGGGTGCGCAAACTGGGGGGCGCGCTCCCTGAGTTTTTCTGAGGGAGCGCGCGGTTGCAGAGGCCCCACGCTCTTCCCCAAGGCATTTAAATTAAATACCAGGGGATCGCGTGAGGCCTCTGTAACTTCCCTTATCATGTCTCCGGCAACGTCAGACGTTGGGTGACGTCACCTTACCCTGCTGCGTCATTTGACGCTGGAGACAAGGAAGGAGGGGGTTGTGAGCAGGGGGGAGAGCAGGAAGGGGGGCACAGACTGAAAAGTTTGCGCACCTCTATCTTAGGCTGCGCTTATAGTGCCGGCGACGCAACATCACAGCAAAACAAATTTATTGCCTTGGTCGCGATCGCTGGAAGTCAAGTCAATTTGATTTTTTCCAGCGACCGCAACATCACCGTCGCCGTTGCGTCTCTGTCACCGTCACTATAAGCGCAGCCTTATGCTGTTCGCCTCCGGAGGTTTGGCTATAATTCAAGGTAGCCTTAAGCCCCACTTGGTTTAAGGCAAGAGGGGGGATTGGTGTCTTCAGGGCTGGCAAGGTTCAAGTCTTTATCTATCTATCTATCTATCTATCTATCTATCTATCTATCTATCTATCTATCTATCTATCTGTTTCCTCCACCTGCTCGCAGATAGGGGCCATTACAGGGTAGATGGTGCAGATACATGTTGGCAACAGGAGGGCTGAGTCATCCGCCGATGGTAGTGGGGACACAGGAACAGGCTTCTGGGGTTCATACCCCACATATCTCCTTAGCAGTGCAGCACCTCCATCTGCCGTAGGCTCCAGGAACTGAAGGTGATCTCCCACGGTAGAACTTATTACCTCTCCCCCCAGTAAGGTCACGCACCAGACAGGAGGTAAATTGCAAACAGGAACGGGTTTATTACTATACTCTGCAGTAACAGGAACAAGGCAGGATTTACCCAATACAGTCTCGCAGGATTCACCGGATGATGGTCCCTGGAACGCCCCTACAGGCCAAGGGCACCTGCAGCCATCCTAGCTCTTCCCCACCTCCCTAGCGGAGGTAGAGCTATGGTCTACACTCACTCTCCCACGGAGGGAAGAGGACGGGAGAAGGCCCAATCTCAGCCTTTCCACTGTGTGACCTGCCTTTCTCAAGTGGGGGAAGGCACTACTAACTTTAGGGCGGTCCTGCCCTTAAGTACAGCCAGAAGGCGGGTACCCCGTTGTCCTAGCTACAACATTATGTACCACCTCCTGCTGTCACTCAAGTGCAGTACCACAGGAAGGGGGAAAACCCCATACCAACTACTGGCAACCTGATAATACCAGGGTTTACTGCCACCCCAAGGGCAGAATAGTAGCCATCAGGTGACCTGGAAAAATGCTGTGAGTAAAGCGCTAAAGTGCCTAAATAACTAACTAGTGATACAATAAATAATACACTCTTTAAATAAAGATAGGCTGTCTGATACTTAGGGGCCGATGCAGTAACTTGCGAGAAGGCTGAATTTGGCTGTTTTATTGCGAGATTGGCATGTAGTATGCAGTTGATGGCGGTATGTGTGCGAGTTAACTGAAAAACGGCATATGCAATTGTTGCCGGATATCAAGCGCCGGCGGGGTGGCGAGAATGACTATTTCGCCATATGAAGCAGCACGCAGAATTCAGTAGATGCCGAGTAAGATCTCGGGGGTGCGAAGGAGAAACTCCTTGCGAGAAAAGCGCCAAAAAGCTGCGGCACCAACAAGCAGGCGAGAGCCGAAAATTTCAGCTGCTAGTGACATTGTTGTGTCATTGTACTGTTGCTGCTGGCAGCGCAGCTTCAATTGTGTTACATGTCATTCAGAACCTGTTACATGTGTTGTTTATAATAAAATACATTATTAATGTTAGCCAAAGGTGTCTGTCTTGTGAATGACAAGAAGCAGGTATGTTCCTAAAACTATCTATTGAGGGACAGCGCTGTGAAAGCCTTGTTAATGTCACTAGCAGCAAGAAACACACTGCTGTGAGTAACAGAATGTAAGGTCAAACTATCATGAGGTGATTTTTTCATGTTCAAAAGTTGCCGCCAAATTCTCCTTCAATACAGATACATGAGGTCATCCCCCTCTTGCTGCAAGCACGGGTTACAGTACACACAGCAACTCACTGAAATGTACTGTAAGCTTTGCAACAGAGTCCAACACACAGACACAAATGTACATGAAATGTCACAAGACACATGCACACATGTATCACCTCTTCACGTGTCAAAGAACAGAAGACACAACTGTAGCACTGCACCAGCTATGTTTCTAAAAGTATCTAATTAGGGACAGCAGTAAAAGGTTTGCTAATGTCAGTAACAGCAAGACAGTCACTACCGTGAGTAACTGAATGCTTTAAGCAAGAAGGAGGTTTTTTTTATTTATGTGCAGAGGTTGACGCGACATTAAAGTGAAATACGGATACATGCAGTCATCCGCCACTGACTGCAGGAACGCGGAGCGCTGCGCCTTGTACTCGCAACATGTGCAACTCACCAATTTCCCTCACAATCGCCATTTACTGCATTTAGCGGCAAATTCCCGGCAAACACAGGAGATTTAAGCGCGCTGCCGACACACACATATCGCAAATTGCTGCATAGGCCCCTTACTGTCCAGACAGAATCAAACATAAAACAAAATAAACCTGGCGCCAAATATTGTCCAATAAGATGAGTTGCACTAGGTGTGTTATCTTTTCACATTGAGGGATTATGCTGCCGATTCCTGATACTTCACACTGATCAAGTCTTCATTACTATCTCCACTGCTGATCTCTGACTGGGAAAGTGTGCTCCCAATCGTGATTCTTTGAATTGACTGTTAAATTTGTAGAACATATCACACTATATGTATTTCTTTCCCCACATATGGTGACATCTGCGCTCCCCACAAGCTTCTCCCTACAATCTACAACAGGTGATACAATGAGGCTGGTGTCCAGGGGTACCAGGGTGATGGTCTGCCAGTTGTCACCCTTTGGACTGCCTCAGTATTCAGTGGGACTAGCTGTTGTATCAGTGTGTCTGAGCAGAGAGGTTCGTGTGCCTTTAACCCCACGGGTGCACGCGCGCGGGCGCACGTTGGATGCTGGGCAGAGAGGAGGAGCAGTGAGAGAAGGGGATTAGCCACACGTGTGTTAGGAATCCACTCCTGGCTTTTCTTGTAGCCTTGCAGGGTGCTGTTGTTCTCACTAAATTCCCTCTTTGCAATCAACAGCAGCTGTGCGGGCTATCACTGCAACCTAGCCTTGTACTCAGTCATTGGAGCAGTGCCCTCACACCCTCCTCCTGGGATTGGCCCGCTGGCCTTTAAATACTGCATTCCCACAATGCTTCCCTGCCGAGCATAATCCTTCTTGGATGTTTCCTGTGTTTTGCCACAAGCCTTCTGGCTTGTTATCTCTTGTTACTAATCCCTGTTCATTATTGTTCCAGTTCGTTGTACTCGTTCCTGGTTCCTCGTAGCCTGCAGCTTCTTCGCTGAGGCCTGTGTTCCTGGTTCCCCGTGGCCTGCTGCTCTTTCTCCCTTCGCAGAGGCCAGCTTTAACTTCAGCGCTAAATCACCCCGAAGACCTACTGTGTGCTATCTCCCTGAAGGCCGCAACCTGCTGCTTCTACCCTTAGCAGAGGTTGCTGTTTGGACCCCGTGGCCTGCTGCTCTTTCTCCCTTCGCAGAGGCCAGCTTGAACTCCTGCGCTGAAGCATTGGTTTTCCAGTACTGCTTGGCGGTGTGCCCTCTCCGGTCAACCTTCTCTCTGCTGAACTCTGGTCAGCCTTCTCCTTGCTGAGACCGGTACCATGGGCCGTGGACGCCACTCGCGCAGACCCCGCTCCCGCCCCGCAGCTACTATGCTGAAGCAGGAGGACCTGCTTGATTCCCTGTTGCCGATTCCTTGCTACGACTACGACTACCCAGATGTCTTCTATCCCGACCCTGGTTCGGCCATCGACTGTCCTGTCTTCTCCTACCCCGACTTTGGCTCGTCCAACGACTACGCTGACCTCTCCAGTCCTGATCCCGGCCTGTTTGATTATGAACTTCGCACTCCGGACCAGTCTGCGCGGTCTAAGGTCGGTGATTTCATAACCCAACCTCAGCCCCGTGGTCCGGCCCCGGTTTGTGGTGAGCACAGGCGTAACAGTATGCTCGGCCCCACAAAACCTGACCGCGCCGTGGCGGGGGTTGGTAATTTTCCAACTGAAGTTATGTCCCGGCCTGCGGACCAGTCCCACTCTGAAGGCCAGTATCTGTGTGAAATACTACCCCTGATTGAAGATCAGTTTACGTATGAAGGTTTAACCCCTTTGCAAAGACAATGCCGTAATGATCTTATTATTAAGGCTTACTGCCTCAAGGACTTAAAACAGTCTCTGGCCGCTTGTGTTCGCTCCCCTGGTTCCCCTTTAACCTGGGATAACGTGTACCCTATGCAACTGGCCGACGCCCAAGAGGCACTCTATGTCCTGGCCTTATCATTGGACATTCACATACTACAACAGGGCGCCCTCCTCATGTTGGCTCAGGCTCAAGATACGCTCCATGTACTTTCCTTAACATTGGACATTTGCATAAAAGAACAGGACCCCCTCCTCGCCAGCTACGCTGCTGCTTGGCAGTTCCCCTGTACTGCCTGTCCTGTTGCTAAACCTGTGGGGGTACCTCCCTCTCCAAAAAATGACCAAACTGTCCGACTATCACTGCCCCCTAAGGTAGAAGCTGCCACGGTCTCTAGCCCTGATTGCACCTCCCGTTACTTAGACCCCAAGGATATGTCTGCGTTAACCCCTGCCAATCAGCCCTGTGAGGTTCCCGTGGAGTTTACGTGTATTTCCCAAGCCAAAGCTATGGCTCTTGTGTCTGAGAATGAACCCCTTCTACCCTCAATTTCTAACTCGGAATCCCTAACTCCTGCTCTTGAGGTTATTCCTGTCTTAACACCTGCTAGTCAGGCCTATGAGTCCCCCACTGTAAATCCCTGCATTCCCCAGGTCAGTGTGTCTCTCCTAGCACCAGAGAATGAACACTGTTTGCCCTCGCTTTCTAACTCAGAATTTCTAAGCTCTGTCCCAGAGGTTATTTCTGTTTTAACCCCTGCTAGTTTGCTCTGTGAGGTCCCCATTATTAACCCTTGTATTGCGCAGACTAATGTTAGGTCCCTAGGGCCAGAGGCTGAACCCCTTATGACCCCACTTTCAGAGGCTAGTTTCTCTTTTTCTGATTCTCAGGCACAGCCTGACTTAACCCTTGAGGTTTTTCCTGCATTAACCCCTGCGGGTCAGTCCTATGAGCCTCCTTTGGTAATTCCCTCTTGTTCGCCAGCCAAGTACACGTCCTTGGCTCCAGAGGAGGAACTCCTTGTGTCCCCAATTTCAGAGGAAAATCTCCCTCTTTTTGACTCTCAGGTACTACCTGCGTTGACCCCTGTAAATCCTTGCTGCCCCCAGGCTAATGCGTCCTTTCTAGCATCAGAGAATGAATCCGAAAGTCTGACAGCAGAGGTTGCACTGAATGACTCCCCTAAGGTTGCGGAGCCCTTGGTTATTCATTGCTATAATTCCCCTGGTTCAGCTCAAGTTTCTGCTGCCGTGTCCCCTGAACCTTCGGCAAGAATACTGGCTCCAGTTAAAAGTATTCAGGAACCGTTTGTTTCCCTAAGCCTGTTCGCAGAATCCCCACTCCTAGGTATTTTGCTGACCCCGTCTGTCACTCAGAGAGCTGAAATCCCTGCTTCTGAGCATAGACCCCCTTTCATGGAATCTGTAGTCGTTTCTGATGTCCCAGACACTCCTTCCCAAATACCCATTTCAGAGACCAGCACAGTTGTGGTTGCCCCCCTTGTACTGTCTGTGTTCTCCTTCTCAAATCCTAGGGCTAAAAGCGAACAGTGCACATTATGCCCCTTCCCAAGTGACCCCTTCTGAGATCAGCATATCGGTTGTCACCCCCTTAGCACAGTCAGAAACCACCCTGCCTTCATTACAAATTCAGGTATTTAAATCAGAGCTACCTTTTCTTCCTTCCCATGCTAATCTCCAGTCCCTTAGCATTGCCTCTAAATGTGCCCCAGCAACCTTTGGGTTAATCTATGCTAAGGTTAGAACTCCTGTGTTTAAAGGTACCCAGTAGACCCAGAACTCCTGTGATTGATTCTAAGTCATTTTCCACTGTATCTGATTTTCTCACTAGTGAAACCCAGATACCCACATCACTGACTAGCAGTTTCGTTATCAGAATTTTCGAACTAGTAAACATACCTATTTCTGATTTTGTCATGACTAGTACCCCTGTTGTTAGGGCCCTTGCAGTTTTGGATAAGACTCTTTTTTCTTCTAAGGTTTCTGCTATTAAGAGTTTCCCCGGTCCCAACTTACCGCTTATTAACTCTCTAACTTCCCCAGTACCCGTCACTGATTCCCAGGCACCAGCTCCTGACGCTAGTTCTCCTCCTACCAGTGTCCCTGCAGTGCCAGATGTCCCTGTTACAGATTCTGAGCTTCCAGCTCCAGACATTATCTCCCCTCCCTCCACTGCCCCTGCACTCCCTGTTTCTCAAGTTCCAGATATTAAAGCTCCAGAGCCTATTCCTACTCCCACTCCTATGACAAATATGATGTCCTTGGAGTTCATTGCAGCACGTAGTCCACCCCATGCGGTTATTCTAATCTCTGCAAAGACCAGCATACCTTCCCCGGACTCTGGTGCCATATCTGAAGTAACCCTTGTCGCGCTCCAAATCCCCAGTGCGGAAGGGCAGTTTCTTTTCACTGACCATTCGGTGGTCCCTGAAGTACCCCAGAATGACTTTAAGTATGGGGTTTCTCTCCCTATTGTCTCTAGAACTTTACACGCTGCCTTGGACTTTGATCTCCATTCCCCAGACAATATTATCCCTCACTGAGGGTTCTACAGTATTTGGGAGCTCCACTGCTGATTGCTTCTCTGCCGCTGCGAACTCGTGGTTGTCTCTCTCGGAACCTTCTGCAGTACCTATTGTTTCCCTTGTGTTGGAAATCCCCAGTTCGTACCCCAAGATTTCGGCCCTAGACCTGGTTTACCGCTCGCCTTGTCATCTATCATACCTATACCTGGCACTACCCGGAAAATCATTGGAGGAAAGGATCCTCTCAAAATCCTACGTGCAAACTTCAGCAAAAACTTTGCCTGTCCGGAGGGTCTCCCTGTTATACCCGATCAATTATCGGTGCCTCTTGGCCCGCACTCTGGTATGATTACTAGGGACCGGGTACCCAGCTGGGGCCCTTCTGCCCTTTATGTTCTGGAAACCCCTGTTTCTCCTCCGCTCTGGATGCCCAAGTCATTTCGCGTGGTGATACTCTCATATCCCAAAATGGTACTCGCCAGTGTACTGTTGGTTTACGGACCCCCTTCCTGCCTAAAGCACTTTAGGAACAAACTCCATGTCCCCAAGACCTATTAATGGAACTGTCTGGCCGCAGTTTTCACCGTGAGGGGGGGATACGCAAGGGAGTGCCCACGAGTCTCTGGACCACAACTCTTCTCCCCATCCTGGACAGTTCAGGAACAATTCCAGGTCCCCCAACTCGATGAATGGTCATGTTTGCCCGGAGGTCTCACCTGAAGGGGGGGGGGATACTGTGAGGAATCCACTCCTGGCTTTTCTCGTAGCCTTGCAGGGTGCTGTTGTTCTCACTAAATTCCCTCTTAGCCCGCACAGCTGCTGTTGATTGCAATCACTGCAACCTAGCCTTGTACTCGGTCATTGGAGCAGTGCCCTCACACCCTCCTCCTGGGATTGGCCTGCTGGCCTTTAAATACTGCATTCCCACAATGCTTCTCTGCCGAGCATAATCCTTCTTGGATGTTTCCTGTGTTTTGCCACAAGTCTTCTGGCTTGTTATCTCTTGTTACTAATCCCTGTTCCTTATTGTTACAGTTCGTTGTACTTGTTCCTGGTTCCTCGTAGCCTGAAGCTTCTTCGCTGAGGCCTGTGTTCCTGGTTCCCCATAGCCTGCTGCTCTTTCTCCCTTCACAGAGGCCAGCTTTAACTTCCACGCTGAAGCACCGCGGAGACATGCTGTGTGCTATCTCCCTGGAGGCCGCAACCTGCTGCTTCTACCCTTACAGAGGTTGCTGTTTGGACCCCGTGGCCTGCTGCTCTTTCTCTTTTGCAGAGGCCAGCTTGAACTCCTGCGCTGAAGCATTGGTTTTCCAGTGCTGCTTGGCGGTGTGCCCTCTCCGGTCAACCTTCTCTCTGCTGAACTCTGGTCAGCCTTCTCCTTGCTGAGACCGGTACCATGGGCCATGGACGCCACTTGCGCAGACCCCGCTCCCACCCCACAGCTACTATGCTGAAGCAGGAGGACCTGCTTGATTTCCTGTTGCCGATTCCTTACTATGACTACCCGGATGTCTTCTATCCTGACCCTGGTTCGGCCATCGACTGTCCTGTCTTCTCCTACCCCGACTTTGGCTCGTCCAACGACTACGCTGACCTCTCCAGTCCTGAACCCGGCCTGTTTGATTATGAACTTCGCACTCCGGACCAGTTTGTGCGGTCTAAGGTTGGTGATTTCATAACCCAACCTCAGCCCCGCGGTACAGCCCCGGTTTGTGGTGAGCACAGGCGTAACAACATGGTGTCGGCGTGAGCGACTACTTGGAAACTTTGGCGACGGCTTCAGCGTCAGAGTGGTAGCTCTGCCGGACCATCACCCTGGTACCTCTGGACACCAGCCTCATTGTATCACCGCCTGTTGTCACCCTGCTTCTTGTAAGTAGGGTCCCAATTTTACCCTCTCCGGATCAACAGCTATTTTTTCACTGTACTGCGGTCCCTTGTTTAATGACATAGTTCATTATGTTTTAATAAATTATTTTAGTCTGTTACTTTTAAGTTTGTATGTAGTGTCTTTAGCATAGGCTGACATCACCCAGCAGTTATATGCTATGATCTGTTTTCTGTTTGTTTTTTCTCATTACATGACCTGAAAGCACTTGTGCGGATTCTTGGGGATCACAGGACTCATCTTATTGGACAATATTTGGCGCCAGGTTTATTTTCTTTTACATCAGGTGACCTGGCTACACGCTCCCTCTGGTGGATTTCCAACGACCCCACTTGGGTCCTAAATTTTCTGGTACCATTGTCAAATGAAACCTGAAGAAACAAGATAACATATCACATGAATATCACATTAGTATGCATGATATACAGTTCTCTGTGAAAACAGCACATGTCAACGTATTTGAATATACACATACAAAACGACTGTCATACTAACATAGGTTAATCATTATAGTTATACAGAAATAAAAGATTTGGTGATTTGGAAATTAATAAATGCTGTGGCCTTGACCTCCAGTAAGGTGTTGTGTGCTTATTTATTGATGTAAGTGGAGAATATGGGCCTCGGGGAGATAGACTTTAACACACCGCAGTTCCAGCTGTGCATCCATGGCATTTCATCATGTTCCAGTTATCATGAGTGCCCGTCCAGAAGACTGCAATAGGGGTAGGGAAAAGCCCTAATAACAGCACCAAACCCTAGAGGAATATCCCCGATCACATCAGTAGTTACATGGGAGCTCGTCGGGAAAACCGCCGATCTACCTGCGGCAGAGACTGAGTTGCTGGGAGGCACTGTGCGGCAGCATCTTGCTGAGAAGGGCATCCTAGCCCACCTCCAGAATCTGGCGATGGGGATCTCCGGTGTACGGGGAGAGGTGATCGAGGTCGCGACAAACGGGTAAGCAGAAGGGCGAGTGACCACCTGAAAGGAGTCATGGCATGGCAGTGAAAGAGCAGCCGGTGGTGTGCACAGCAGCAACGGTGAGCCGGAGACAAAAAGGGGGCAGTCATTGTGTCCTAGCACTTGGCTGTAGTGCCGACAGAGCCTGCGGACCATACCCCCTTTCCCCCCTCAGGCCGCCGACCGATGCCTCCTTGGAGTTAGAGGGACTCTGTGGTAGCATCCCCTGGGGAGGAGGGAGCTCTCACTGCCATACAGCAGGGCTGTGGATCGGGGATGACCGTGCCACCCAAGAAGGCGGCTGAGTGAAGGCCGTGGAGGCAGCACAGCCTAGGGGGACAGACACTGGACCTAGAGATCCCTAGCCCCATAAAGAGCCTGCAGTAGAAAGAGCCTCATCACTTTGGCAGCGGAAATACAGATAAGAGTCAGAGCGCTGGGTCTGATAATACAAACTATCTCATTTGCTTCTAAGAACATGTGGAAGGGGGGCACATGTGTGATGCGAGGCCATATAGGCATGGTCTGAAAGTGCTTCGCTCCCAGGGGTCCCACCTAAGCATCTAAATGTGTTAAAAAGAACTCCTAACTCAAAATACAAAGCTACGTTAGTGCAATAACCAAAGCTCTCAATCATGCCGGCAAAATCTAGAAAACTAGAATTCCCAGACTTCTTTAAGAGTAAAACGCACGACTGCACGAACACAACAAGATGACGACTCCATTCCCGCACAGCAGGCGAAGGATGCAGAGGTGATCAGGACTATTCCGCCAGCTGTAGACGCAGTGATAACCAACTGAGAGGTTCAAGATCACGGTTCAAGACAATATCCAGAAGTGAACTGTGGGATGATTGGATAAATGGACTGTTTCGAGGATGCGCAGGTTTACAGCTTAACTATTTTATACGTTTAATACTTAATAGTCTATAGCAAGATTGATAGGTGCTGTTTTGGGTATCTGTGAAACTAGCTGATGCAGATGGATGTAGACGCAACACAGCAGATTATAGTGAACTAAATCAGACTGTATGGCTCTGCACCGTAGTTATATGATATAATAGGAAGATTGCATGTTTGGTGGGCCCCCTGTGTAGCGCGAGTATCGCCTTGCCGTGTATTACTCCCCCCTTTTTAGTTTTCATTTATATAGCTCATTGCTATATAGATATGTGCTTTTGTTGTTGGACCACAAATATGGTGCCAACAGACCCAAGCCCTCCTGGATTTCCAGGTGTTTTTAACATGTGTTATATTTCTTGTTATATGTTCTGTTCTTTCCCCATGTGTTCCCTCACCCCATCCGCTATGATATATATCTCGACATCTGTTCTACGGTCTGTTCGTACTCCGAGGTCCCTCTCCAATCTGACTCTAGGGCGAAATACCAGGTTCCAGTTGTCTACAGAGCCAATATCATTTTTAGGTAAAAATAAATATATATCCCTAAAACACTTGTTATGGCAGCACTAAAAATTATCTCCCATAATGTAAAAGGCTTCAATAGCCCACACAAGCGTAAACTTGCCTTCACAAACTTTAAAAAAGAGACTGCTGACGTGCTATTTCTTCAGGAGACGCATTTCAGCATTTTTCCACAAACACTTCACACAGGTATTTCTATCATCAGCTTCCACCAAAAAAGGGGGAGTAGCAATTATATTAAACCCAAATGTATCCTTTCACCTTGAGACACGTAAGAAAGATAAAGAGGGCAGATTTCTCTGCCTAATAGGTATGCTGGCAGTGGTACAAGTCACATTAATCAATATCTATGCCCCAAATATGTCAAGGTCTTCCTTCTAAGAAAGTATATTCAACACAATACAATAAGGAAGGTGGCGAAGGGTATAATCATTTTAGGAGGGGACTTTAATAAAGCTATGGATAGCAGACGAGATAGATCAGGCCCCCGCTACCATTGTATTAATACATAAAAAAGGCAAAGACCCAAGAACTGCGGCAGCTATCGCCCAATTTCACTTATAAACACAGACGTCAAACTATATGTAAAATTCTAGCTAATCGCCTAAAACAATATATAAACTATCTGGTGCACCACAATCAAGTGGGGTTTATCCCAGCAAGACATGCTCCAGATAATATCTGGAGGACTCTTAACCTAATTCACACAGCTGAAATAGAGAAGACCCCCTGTATGCTACTCTCACCTTGACTTGACTGGTGATATCTATTTGAATAGTTGACTAAAATGGGTTTCACTAGAGCCTTTCTTAGAGGTATATAGACCTTATAACAGGCCCCATGTGCCCAGATTAGATATGCAAGGCTCCTCTCAGACACCATATTTATAGCAAATGGCACGCGGCAGGGCTGCCCACTCTCTCCACTTTAGTTTGCGCTCTTTATTGAACCCTTGGTGGCCGTCTTGAGACAATACCCCAATGTGTCGGGTATACAGGTTGGAAACACAGAATATAAAGTGGCGTTATTCGCTGACGACATACTAATGACGATTACTAAACCACTCACTACTCTCCCCAAACTTTTTCTAGCACATGGGCAATTTGGTAGTATATCAGGCTTCAAAATCAATCAGTCAAAATCGCTAGCCCTGAGTATCAATTTGACCCAGGACCTGATCAAACTTCTGAGTATTAACTTTAGCTTTACATGGCGCACAAACTATATACCAGGGGTAGGCAATCTATTTTTCGAGAAGTGAAAATAGCCACACCATGTAAAAATTGACGTATGCACCAATTAGCACCATTTCATATTCTATTTTGTAAAACATTCTGGGAGAGGTTTGGGGATTGAGTGCCCTCCGAGCATTTTTTACGAAATAGAATATGAAATGGTGCAAATTTGTGCATACGTGGAGTGAAATGTAGAAACAAATGACATAACGTCAGATAATTTATAAATAACATACCAGCAGTCATACAGGGCAAGCTATACTGATTTTAATGCTTCTCTCACACTACTTCCAAGATTGTTGCAACCCCCTTCATCCTCCCTCTCACCCCCTTCATCCTCTCAACCCCCCTCCTCCTCTCACCCCCCTCACGCCACCACCACTACCCTCCTCATCATCTCCTCACCCCCTCATCATCTCATCCCACCCTCATCATCATCTAATTTCCCCCCCTCATCATCATCTCCTCACCACCCTCATCATCATGATCTCATTTCCCCATCATCATATCCTCGCATTTCCCCCCTCATCATCACCATCATCATCATCTCATTTCACCCCCTCATCATCGCATTCCCCCCCCCCCTCATTATCATCATGTCATTTCTCATCCCCTCCCAATCTCTTGAGCCAGCATTGTGTTGCTTCTTACCTTGCCAGACAGCACCAGAACAGGAGTCTGTGGCATGGTCGCTGCCGGGGTGTGTGCTCTGCCCCCACCATTCTTATGGGTTCTCTCTCTCCTCCACTCACCACCCGCCTCCTGGCCACCGTCCGCGGCCCATCCCCTCAGCACTACCGCTGCCATCAGGCGCCGCTTCTGCCGCCGCACTCGCGCATGCCGGCACACTCGCCCATGCTGCCACACTCACGATTGTCGGCACACTCGCTTCCCATTACCTCATGCGACAGGGTTGCCCACCTCGGCTATATACCATACCTAGGGGTACAAATATAATTACCCCCAACAAATTCGTAAACTCAAAATGATTTAGAAGAATGGGATAGATATTGTATCTCCTGGATAGGTAGGATTACGGCAGTCAAGATGTCTCTCCTTCCCAGGATAATGTACCTCTTTTGGACTCTCCCAGTCCGGACCCTAGATGAAGATATAACCAGTATTCAGCGCAGTATTGCTAGGTTCATATGGTCAGGTAAAAGGTCCAGAATTCTAAATACAATACAACATAGACCCTCGAAGCTAGGAGGTCTTGCTGTGCCCAATCTACGAAAATATTTTCATGCCTCTCAGCTGAGCCAGCTACTCTTCTGGAACTCAGCAAGGGGTACGAGAGCATGGGTTTAATTAGAGGACCATGTTTGTTCCCCGGCAAAATTAGACAGCCAGGATAGACCGCCCGGAGGAGTAGCAAACCCAATGATTAAACATTTGGCACTTTGGGATCGGCTTAAATTTAAGTACAGATTTACTAACAAAAATTCTAGTATGATCCCGCTTTTCTATAACCCCCAGTTTGCCCCAGGAATGGAGGAAGGCGGTTTTGCAGCTTTGAAAAGAGGGGGTATAACTAGGATCAGGCCCATGGTATCGGATAAAGAGATTAGAGGTTTTCAGGAGCTTCAGGAGAAGGCTGATCTACAGCCTGGAGTGGTGTTTAGATATCCCCAGTTAAAACATTTTATTATGACAAAGCATACAAGCTCATCTCCGGCGGTTGCAACCTATTTTGAAATGCCCTATATCTCAAGTTATTTGGGTGGGGGTTTAATCTCAACCATTTATCAGCTCCTGTTGGATGTAGATTTCAATATAAAGACTATCTAAATGCAGCGGTGGGAAGAGGAAGTCCTGGAGGTTGAGGTCTGGTCCGATATATGTGAGGCAGCGGCTTCCAGTTCCATATGTACAACCGTAAAGGAAAATACATACAAGATGTTGTGTCGCTGGTACTTTACACCAATAAGACTGCATGCTATCAATAGCAATATATCCCTCTTATGTTTCCGTGGTTGTGGACCACGTCCACGTCCTGTCCAGTTCTAACCCCCCTCTGGCACAAATATTTGACCTCATCAACTCCTTAGGAGACAGGACAGTGGTCCCTGACTCATGGCTGGCCCTATTGGGAAGACCCCCTCCTAACATACCCAAACACTGATACAAGCTAATATTACATATTTTGCTGGCCGCTAGATGCTCTATCGCTGCGTGTTGGAACAAATAGACTTGCCCAGGATTACTACCTATCAAACGCAGGATATGGCATATCCTGAAAATGGAGTGGATCACAGCATATCTACATGAAAAAACGCATAAATGTGCTCAAGTGTGAGAACCCTGGCTGACACAGAAGGGTGGAGCTGGGCTTGATCCAGAGCTTGATTGCTTTAAAATAGATGAGGAGATTTAGAAAGATCTAGGTGGAGGAAAGATTTTGGCGATAGGAATGGAACTGGGCGCTGAAATGTATTCTAAGAATATCGTGATAATTTCCCCTTTAGAAAATATATCCCTTCTCACCTCTTCCCTCCCCTCACTTCTCTCTGTATCACTTCTCATCTCTTCCCTAACCTCACTTCTCTCTGTATCCCTTCTCAAGTCTTCCCTCCCCTCACTTCTCTCTGTATCCCTTTGTGATGGTAAAGGGGTACCAAGGCCAAGAATAATGGTATTATGCCCGGCTGGGTGGCCCTGAGCCATATGGGGGAATTGTGATTGTCGGCTCTTCAACCCAATCATGGCATGTAACTGCATTTGTAATAAAGATATATGTGTATTTTTACTGTTCCAGGAGTGCCAACCAGCGGAGATGTGCAGGGCATGAGTTTCAGGGGTGATTTTACAGTAAAATGTCGTCAGGGTGTGTTTGGGTAGAAGGGGGTCAGTGTTGCTGGTTAACCCAAAATATGTACTCCGGAATCCCCCCAGATACCTGAGGATATGAGGAACACAGACCACAGGATAAAATCCTCCCTAGAAAGCAGTTTGCAGCTCACTGCCAAATCTCCCTGCTTCAGCACAGACCAGAATAGTAAGACCGGGCAGGGAATTGAATTACATTCAAAGGTCCCCGGTATATGCTCAAACCCCAGAACCCAGTGTGGGGTTCAGTACATCTCTGACCAGGTATAAGGTGGCGAGAGTTATATATATTTTTTAAGTTACAGTAATGTTCAGTATGGGTAAAAATCCATTTGCATGGGAGACAGAGTGGCTACTCAGCCCTGTAAACTCCAATGGCAATCCAGGATATTGAAGTGTTAAACCATTTGTTAGCAAGGAGGGGTATAGGAAGAAAAACTTCAATAAGCCACACTGGCAAGTTTCAAAGGCAATCCAGGATATGGAAGTGTTAAACCATTTGTTAGCAAGGAGGGGTAAAGGAAAAAAAACTTCAATAAGCCATCCTGGCAAGATGTCACCCTGCCCAGACTGAGCGGCACCAGGTAAGAGGGGCAGTGTCTCATATGCTAAACGGCAAAGGTGCAAAGTTCGCACATGCCCATAGCAGAATGAGAAGCCCCCTCTGCCAGGTTTGCAAAGTATTGGCAATTCCGTGATAGGGGGACGTAAATATTCCCATGGTGAGAGAAGCTGCACTAGTTAGGTATAAGAATGTTAACCCTATAAGAACCCTTGCAGCCCATCAGGAATAGGAGTCCTCATGCTGTAAAAGATTCACCTAAGATTCATCATGCTGTAAGAGATTCGTAACATCGTAACAAAGATTCAGCTAAGCTTCAAGAATTCGTAAGAACTAAGAACGAAAGAAGCAGCTCCGGTGGAGTAAAACAGCAGTGGCAAGTTGCACTGCTGCCCGAGGACTGTTTCAGGCTCTTTTCGCGAGTAACTCCCGCTCTTGGGAAATTGCTCCTAGAGACTTTGTTTTGCAACATCTTGTTTTGGAAACAAGATATTTTGTTTTACCCCTTTCCAGTAAGTGTATTTTCGTTATAATTGTAAACCAAGCTGTGTGTGGTCATTCTGTAAATAAATCACAATTTATTTTTATCTCTTGCTTTGCTCAATCAAAGGATCCGGGTATTTTGGTGTTAAAAGTTCTGGTCTACCACCTTTTACTCAGCACCTCACCAGACCTACTCTCGAATAGACCACTTTCTGACCACTAAAAATGTGATGGCGGCAGCCATTGAATCAGACATTGGCTCAATCACTTGGTCTGACCACGCCCCGATCACCCTGACACTGTCAATCCCTTTCGAAAAAACAACAAACTACTCTTGGAGACTAAAGACTCACTACTAAATCATCCTGAAATAGAAAGGGAAATCAGATCCTCACTTAAGGACTATTTCGTTTTCAACACAGGAACAGTCTCCTCTCCAGCAATCCTATGGGAAGCCCATAAGGCAACCATTAGAGGGAAATTTATTTCCATCACGTCCCACAGGAAAAAAGCCCGCCAAGCGCTAATCAAAGAGCTCACAGATAGCATCCAAACAATAGAACAAGCCCATAAGGCTAACCCCTCAAAAAAGATATACAAAACATTGCTAACAGCCAGAACAAAACTTAGGCAAACTCAGCTGGAGGATGTTGAAAAGGCCCTCAAATAGACCAATCAACAATACTATGATAAGGGTAACAAGGCCGACAGACTCTTGGCCAGTAAACTGAGAGGGGTACAAAAAAGATCCCAAATAACGGCGATCAAGAGTAGGTCTGGTGAGATACAATATAGTGACAGCAAAATTGCAGCGGAATTTACAAAATACTATACTGAACTCTATATCCTAAGATCTAAAAATGGCCGACCTGAACCAATAGCAACAGAACTAATAACACAATATTTAGACAAATGCCAACTCCCCACATTAACGGAGGAGGAAAACACAGTCCTCAGTGCTGAGATCTCAAAAGAGGAACTGGAAGAAGCGGTCAAATCACTAAAGATAACTAAGTCTCATGGCCCTGACGGTTTCACCAATATCTACTATAAGAGATTCTTGCCCACATTATCCACGCATCTCTTAAAAACATTCAACCACTTTATGGAAGGGAACCAAATCCCCCCATCAATGTCTCTTGCCAACCTAGCTATTATACACAAGGAAGGCAGAGACCCGATGCAATGTGGAAGCTATCGCCCAATCTCCCTTCTCAACAGTGATCTCAAATTATATAGTAAAATACCTGCAAACAGATTAAAGCCCATCTTACAGAGGTTAATCAATATCGATCAAGTAGGATTTGTCGCGGGCGCAGGCAAGCCTCAGACAACACTCGAAAGATAATCAACATTATTGATCATGTCCACCTCACAGGAACCAAAGCACTACTTTTAAGCTTAGATGCAGAGAAGGCGTTCGATAGAATAAACTGGCAATTCCTGGACCATACTATGCGCAAATTTGGCTTCAAAGACGCATATCTAGAGGGGTCCGTAGACTATACCAAAACCCGTCAGCAACGGTAAAATTACCAGGGGGCAATAACCAGAGATTCGAGATCACAAATGGAACTCGGCAGGGATGCCCCCTATCTCCTCTCCTCTTTGTGCTAACCATACAACCGCTGGCATCGGCAATACGACTCAATATAGACATCCAGGGAATAGAAATTGGGCACAGGCAGCATAAAATATCCCTATTCGCAGATGATGTCATTTTAACTCTCTCCCAACTCCAAATCTCCCTACCCAACCTTCAAAAGGAACTCCGGGATTTTGGAAAAATCTCAGGATACAAAATAAATAATGATACATCGGAAGCCCTGAACCTAAGCCTGCCAGAGCCAGAGGTGAAACTCCTCAAACTAAACTCTAATTACCGTTGGAGCTCCTCCTGTATCAAATACTTGGGAGTCAAGATATCGATGACCTACCAATCCATATACCAACATAACTATCCGGCCCTGTTCCGAAAAATCAAACAAGATCTAGATAAATGGGGAGGATACCAGATATCATGGATCGGGAGAATGATCTCGGTTAAAATGAATATACTCCCTAGATAACTATACTACTTCCAGACTCTCCCGGTCCACATCCCTGGCTCGGAATTGAAAAACATCCAAAAGTCAATCTTCCAATTTATTTGGCAGGGGAAAAAACCCAGAGTCGCCAGAGCAGTGCTCCTGGCCTCAAGGGGGAGAGGAGGACTTGGAGTCCCAGATATCACAAGATATTACCTGGCCGCCCAACTGAGACAGGTAGTAGTCTGGAACGCTAATCCAAATCAACACTGCTGGCTAGATATAGAAACACAGTATGCCGGGACGCCCTCACTGCCGGCTTGCCTTTGGTCTCTGAGCAGGGAGGACATGCAGAATAGCAAATTCCAATTAGGCCCGATGAGACACACATGGGAGATCTGGACGAAATGCAAATTCAAATTTAAGCTCACAACACCCCATTCCCAACTTACGCCAATTCACAAAAATCCGAAATTCCCACCTGGCTGTGAGCCCAGACAATTCGATCAATTCAAAACAAAAAATATTAGAGCGGTTGCCGACCTCTTGAGCCTTGGGGAGTTCCTGAGTTATCAAAACCTACAAAACAAATATGAAATAGTACGGCTGAATGTTTTCAAGTACCTACAAATTCGGCACTTTATCCAAACATTATCCCCAACGTTGGAATTTCCCCCTCTCACTGGTTTCGAGCGGCTATGTAGAGAAACAGCCCACCAGAAAGGCCTTATAACGCAAATTTGTGCAGAACTGGAGAGGGCCATAGAAGCCCCCACACACGACTATATGCTACATTGGGCAGCAGAATTGGATATAGTTATAGACCGAGAGGATTGGGAAAGTATTTGGGAAACTGCCTCAGGAACTTCCATATGTACCACAATCAAAGAAAATATATACAGGCATACCCCGCATTAACGTACGCAATGGGACCGGAGCATGTATGTAAAGTGAAAATGTACTTAAAGTGAAGCACTACCTTTTCCCCACTTATCAATGCATGTACTGTACTGCAATCGTTATATACGTGCATAACTGATGTAAATAACGCATTTGTAACAGGCTCTATAGTCTCCCTGCTTGCACACAGCTTCGGTACAGGTAGGGAGCCGGTATTGCTGTTCAGGACGTGATGATAGGCGCATGCGTGAGCTGCCGTTTGCCTATTGGGCGATATGTACTTACTCGCGAGTGTACTTAAAGTGAGTGTACTTAAACCGGGGTATGCCTGTACAAAATATTGTTCCGCTGGTATCTTACCCCAGTTAGAATAAATCAAATTTACCCTCTCGCTTCCAATCTATGCTGGAGAGGCTGCGGTCAAAAGGGGGACATGGCCCATATTTGGTGGACATGTCCGGAAATTCAGAAGTATTGGGAAACTATACAAAGCTTAATAAAAGAGGTCACAGACCTCATAATACCCATTGAACCGCTGACCTACCTATTGGCCAGGCCCTTAGAGACACTGGACCGACCAACAGGCAAATTAGTCTCCTTCATTCTCACAGGGGCTAGATGTGCGGTGGCAGCCGCCTGGAAGAAGGTGTCTCCCCCCTCTAAACAAACGGTAATAAAAAGGGTGCAAGAGGTGATGGAAATGGAGAGACTGTCAGCCTTTTTGAAAAGGTCCACTGCCTCTTTCAACAAAATATGGGACCCATGGCTAACCCAGATGGTTCCCATGTGCCGAAACGCCTCATAACAGTAGAAGAAAGCACCAAGATAGAACAAGGGCCCAAGCTGTGGATGCCGAGGAGAAGGGGAGCAAAGCCCCCCTACCTACCCCCCCCTTTTCCCACTCTCTCCCCCCCCCCCTTCCTTTTTCTGTTTCCACACTCACGCCACCCCGGCAGACCCCGGAGGCTTTTCCCCCCTCTCCAGTTAAAGTGTGAAAAAACTTGTATTAGGCCAATATATTGTCAGTATCTGCATTATTGTGAAATGTTATAATTGCCTAATAAAAAAATTTGAAACAAAAAAAAAGTTCTGGTCTACCGTGACACCCTTCTCATCTCTTCCCTCCCCTCACTTCTCTCTGTATCCCTTCTCATCTCTTCCCTCCCTCACTTCTCTCTGTATCCCTTCTCATCTCTGCCCTCCCCTCACTTCTCTCTGAATCCCTTCTCATCTCTTCCCTCCCCTCCCCTCACTTCTCTCTGTGTCCCTTCTCATCTCTTCCCTCACTTCTCTCTGTATCCCTTCTCATCTCTTCCCTCCCCTCACTTCTCTCTGTATCCCTTCTAATCTCTTACCTCCCCTCACTTCTTTCTGTATCCACTCACTTCTCTCTGTATCCCTTCTCGTATCTCTCTTGTTCTCATCTGAATCTCTCCTACTGTTATCTAATTAGAATGGTGCTAGTAGCCATTTCGGTTCCAGATAGTTAGACATTTTGTAGGCTGTGATACCTTGTTAATGGAATCAACATATCAACCGGACAAGGTTTTCTTGTGCATAAACTTCCAGACTGCAGAGGTCTCTTCCTCAGACTTCTAATCTATCTTTCATCTCTCTGTCAGTCTTCTAATCTCTCCTCATCTGAGTTTCTTCCTCTTTACCTGTGTTACCAACGTACAATGGTTTGTATTTAGATGTAAGTTTTGTTTTCTGAAGAATCTGAATTGGTGTTTCAGTCAGTTTATCCCAAACCAGAGAAGCGTGGACCAAAAGCAAAATTCAGCAGATCATAATGAAAAATAACTCCTCTCATCTCATCTGGGTATCCTTATCTTTGCCTGTCCCTTGCTCTCCCTCTTCCATACAGCACCCGAAGAAAATCTCTGTTCCATCATAAAGTGCAACATGTTAATTTGCGGAGGGGGTGACCAGAGGCACAACAAGTTAATTGTGGGCCCTGCAGAACTTCCGGAATGCGGTTCCACCTGCTAAAATAAGTGCTGGAGCAGTGTTCTGGCCTGTGGGGGGATGGGCCCCTAGGGATCCTGGTGCAGCCGAACCTGCTGAACAGGATGTAGTTCTGCCACTGGGGGGTGAGGATGTTCCCTCCTCAAACATCCCCTGCAGCTCTTTCCAGCTGTTTTCTCACTGATGTCAGAAAAGGAATATAAAATTAGGTTCTTATTGTATATCAGCCAAAACGGCCGTTCGAGACGAAATTTCCCATTGATTTAAAGGGGAAATTTTGTCAGAAAATGGCTTGATCAGCTGCTTTGACTAATATATTATAAGCCCCTACTGATTTACGTGGCCAATTTTAACAAGGTTGTGAAATCGCTGCACGTTTTTGGTCACATATTGCAGCCAGGCTCAGCTTCCTGCTATCTGTGCTTTCCTCTCTCTTTTTGCTCACTTATAATAAAACATCTGCACTTATGGTTGCCAGGTGACTTCTCCAAAAATATTGGACACAATGGTGAAAGGTGCGACACACACACACACCTCTCCATGCTGTTTCCTCCTCTCTGTGGCCCCACCCCCAGGCTCCTGACACCACCTCCTAATTGGCTACATTACCCAGTAGCAGCCAATCAGGATGGTGGAAGCTGCGCCCAGCCCCCTAGCAGCAGCCCTGCTCTCTTCCTGCTCGGGGAAATCCTGAGCCCCCCCCCCCCCCCCAGTACACATGCCGGTCAGGTCACTATGTCCAGAGAGGTAATATCGGACATACTGCACCGACACACTTTATTCGAGCAAATACCCAGTATGTACCTGGCAGATACCTGGAATGCGCCGCTCCTCACCTCTGACAAGCCCCGTTGCGTTTGCCTTCCCAGCCTGGGTTCATGCCTGGCTGACGGGCGGCTGATCTGTTAAATGATAATGATTAGGATTTAATAGGCTGCAATGCTTCGCGTGTCTAGCAGATGGCATAAATTCATGAATTGTAATGCAGTATATATATATATATATATACTGTGCAGTATTGCAGCCAGCGGGAATAAAATGCTTCAATCCCTGCCTGGAAAATACCTCAATGCACTCGGGCAGAAAACAGTCACAAACCTCAATACACCCGGGTATACCCGAATTCGTGGGACTAGCCGAGCTCGAATAAAGTGTGTCGCCAGTGTATACATGTCCAGTATTACCTCTCATTTTTTTACTGGACAGAGTGTCCAAATACAGGACAGTCCAGTTCAATACTGGACACCTGGCAACCCTAACACACAGTACATGCAGATAATCACAGACAAAGATACCATTTTCATCAGTGTGTTTTAAATAGTTTTACGAAAGGACAAAGCGGTTTTATAATGTCATTTTATATTTATTGAACAAGACTTTAAATCATTATACTTCAAATGCAGAATAGCAGTATAAACACTTAACTAACAGCATTTCTATTATATATTTTCGTTATCTTATCATAAAGTGAGTTTCCGTGAGCTGTATGAACAACAGCATAAAATTAGCAGCAGCTATAACTTTAGCAGCACTGCAAGGACCTTTGTGAGCTAAATGTGGCACAGGCGACAAGCCGAAAAACCTTGAAGTACAGATATAGTTGCATCAATGTAATGGTCCAAGTACAGTGGACCTTTCCCAATGTCACCTTGAGAATAGTTGGCTGTACTTGGCCCGAAACTATGGTTAATAAATGAAAATACATTGAATTCAACCTAGTAGTGCTAGTCTTCATTTTGTATATACTGTTAGACTCTAGTCTTATGAGTCAGCCCGTCAGCACTGATAAATCTTTCTGGATTATTATTATGAGTGCTTTTAGGTACTTTCTATTCAATTAGATACATACCACAACATAGTCACAAACATACAGCTACATAAAATCACATACTAACAACACACACCCAGTTATTTACAGCTTCACACATAAGTGCAGACTCATACACGCCATGCATCATTTTCTCAAAAGCCCTTACACGTTATCTGGTCTCTCCCTGACATGTTTGTGCCTGGCCATGAAGGGGTTATCCCTCTAAGCCCCTTTCTCTAATTCCAGCTTTAAAAGTCTTTCTATTTGCTTCCCTGCGGCAGAGCGTGAAGCGGATTTCTCTGCTCTTGGCTGATGCAAGGATGATGTAACCTGGTCTGATGCAAGAGACCAGCAGCTCTACACTTTCAGTCGGGGCAGTGCTGCGATTCCCATCTCTACAATGGGACTTTGCACCAAGCTCCCAAAACATGCTGCCTTATCAATGCGAGGTAGAGATGTAGTATGCTTTACTTTACCTTCTGATAACAAAACATATCGCGTTATTATGCAGAATAGCACAGTTTCCATAGGATTTAATATATGTATATCTATTTATATAGCGCCCACAGTGTATTTAGCGCTTAACAAAGACAATATAGTACAGGGAATACAATAAGCGCAACAAAGTCAGACAATAGCAAAGGCAATCTCTGCCCTGGAGAGTTTGCAATCTAAATGGTATGGTGGGAAACTAACAAAGACAGCAGGTGAGGGAATAAGTGCAGTAGATGGCACTGCTTGGCCTCGATGGTTGGCAGGAGTGACTGTGGGACAATAGCCATGAGTTCAGGCTATTGGGATGCTTCATTTAAGAGGTGGATGTTCAGGTTTGTCTTGAAGGTGGGGAGAGAAGGTGACGACGTATATAGTGTGAGGTAGTTCCACAGATAAGGTGCCTTGAGGGAAAAGTGCTTAAAGCAAGAGAAAGCTATGAGAGAAAGAGGTGAAAGGGGTAGAAAGGAGAAAGTTATGGGTATAGCGCAGGAGACGATAAGGGGCATAGTAAGAGATCAAGGCTAATAGGTATCCGAAATGTGATGAGAAGCAGGAGGAGGATTTAAGGAGGAGATGAGCGGATATTGTTTTGGAAGAAAGTGAAATTATTCTAGCAGCTGAATTTTGGATTGATTGCAGGGGAGAAAGTTGTCAAGCAGTGATGCCTGCTAGTAGTATGTTACATTAATCCAGAAAGGAGAGGATAAGGGCAGGCATTTGAGTTTTAGCAGTAGATTGACAGAGGAAAGGGCAATACTACGGAGGAAGAAGTGACATATTTTGGCCATTTTCCGTGAATGGAAAAGTGACAGGTGACGTGCTTTGGTGACAGGATAGATGATAGTACCATTTACTGTGATGGGAAAGGGGGTAATTAAGCCATATTTAGGGGTAAATATGAAGAGCTAAGTCTTAGACATATTAAGTTTAAGGCGGCGGAGCACAATCCACGAGGATATAGCCAGGAGGCAATCTGAGACTTGGGACTGGATTGCAGGAGTGATGGGGTAGGGCCGGTGCAAGGGTATTCGGCAACCTAGGCGAGCCTTCAGCTATGCCCCCCCGCCCCCATACACACTTAATTTTTTTATTATAGCCCCATTCTCTCACCCACTACTCCATCACCCCCTTCTCTACCACCTCTATCACTCCCCTCCTCCTCAGTCAACATCCATCTCCTCAATTACCTCCCCTCCTCCTCTTCCTTTCTCATCCCCCTCCTTCTCATGTTCCTCTCACCCCCTTAGCAAAGCCTTTGTGGTCTGTGGTGGAGCAGGGCAGCCGAGGATCACAACAACGGATGGAGAAGACGATGAACAGCAGGAGCAGAACAGGGAAGCAGAGTAGGAAGACCGTGGGAGAAGAGGAATGAGGCCTGTGGCAGCAGAGAAGGATGGCCAGGGAGAAGCTGTGCTGTAACAGCAGCAGACACTGGAAGTCAGCGAAGACTTCCAGGTCGGACTGCTGGGGTACACTTCTCCCAGGCTGTCCTCCTCTCCCACACTGCTCCGCTCCTGCGATCCTCTATCCTCTTCCGCCACCTGACGCTGTCCTCCTCTGCCGCCCTGCTTCTGCCATCCTCTTCCACTCCCACCACCCTCCTTCTCTTCCTCTCACCCTCTCCTCTTCTCACCCCTTTAACAAAGGCTTCGGTGGAGCAGGGCAGCAGAGGAGGACGATGGCAGGAGATGAGGACGGAGAATGGCAGGAGCACAGCAGGGCAGTAGAGGAGGAAGACGTCAGGAGAACAGGACTATGGACCACGGGAGCAAAGCAGGATGGCCATGGAGGAGCTACACTGTAGCAGCAGCAGACACAGGAAGTCAGTGAAGACTTCCGGGTCGGATTGCTGGGGTGCACTTCTACCCGGCTGTCCTCCTCTGCCACACTGCTCAGCTCCTGCCATCTTCTTCCTCTCCCGCCACCTTCCTCTGCTGCCGCAGCTGCCACCCTAGACTTACTGCCCTAGTCCACCTCCCCCCCAAATGTGCCACCCTAGGCAACCGCCTAAGTCGCCTAGTGGTTGCACCGGCCCTGGGTAGGGGTGGATAGATATATCTGCGAATAGTCTGCATAGAGATGATACTTAAGGCCAAAAGAGTTGATGAGGTCACCAAGTGATAGAGTGCAGAGAGAGAAAAGGAGAAATCCCAGAACAGAGCCCTGAGGTACACCAACAGACAGATCAACAAAAGACAAAGACATGTTAGCAACAGAGACAGAAAATGTACAATGAGAGAGATAAGATGAGAACCAGGATAGCACTTTGTTGCGGATACCAAGAAAGTTTAGAATATGAATCAGAAGAGAGTGATCGACAGTATCAAAAGCAGCAGAGAGATCGAGTAGGATTAGTACGGAAAAGTGTCCATGGGATTTATCTTCATGTAGATCATTGACTACACTAGTAAGCACAGTCTCTGTTGAGAGTGCTGTACAAAAGCCAGATTGTAAAGGGTCCAGGAGGGCATGGGAATTAAGAAAATTGATCGTACAGGAGGGATACAGAGTGCTAGTTACTAAGGGTAGGGTCTAGGCTGTTTTTAAGAATAGGAGTGACCATTGCATGCTTAAAGGAGGAGGGGAAGTGCCAGGGGTCAGTGAGGAATTGAAGATGTGGGGATTAAGACAGAAGTAAGAGTTGTGATAAGGTGTGAGGGGATAGGATCGAGAGGGCATCTGGTAGAGAGAGAAAATCAGCTTAGAAAGTGGAAGTGGAAGAAGAAAGTCAGAGGATGAAGACAAATACAGAGAAAATATGGTGTTGATTGGATTTGTGTGTTGATGAGTGAGAAGTAGTGTTGTTTGGCGTTAGAGAGAGCAGAGTTAAAACAGGATAGGAGAAATTTATAGTGCAGAAAATCAGCACAAGTGTGATATTGCCTCCATAGGTGTTCAGAGAAACAAGTGCAAGTGAGAAAGGATTGTGTTTCTGAATTTAGCCAAGGCCGTGGGTTTGAGGGACTGGGGTACCGGAGCTGACAAAGGGTATATAGATCAAGCGAGGAGGAGAGGATAGAGTTGTATGGCAGTGATAATGCAGAATATTGCACAATAACGCGCCAGTAGGAGCAATAACCCAGATTTAATAATACATCTGTATACTGTATTATGCATTCTAATAATAAATAATGGCTTGCAATTCAAGCCATTGTGACACTGAAGGGACTCCCTCTATTGAGACTGTTTACAAGTCCTTGCACAGAAGTCATAAGCAAATGCCAACTAGCTCAGAGGAAAGAGACATAGGAGCCATATAGGGTCTCTATTTATGAAGGCAGTGGTTTTCACCCTTTTTTTGCTTAACAAGCCATATAATTATATTGTGACATTCTGCAGAACCCCAAGCCTCTCTAAAACGTGTTTGAGATCAGACACAATGTAAGGAACCCCAACCCTCTCTAATAGTGTGTCTGAGATCCAATGCATTGGAAGGAAACCCAACCCTCTCTAATAACATGTCCGAGATCAGGTGCATTATAAATTCTTCTCTATTTGCTACAATTTTCAAATGACCTGAAAATTGCAGGAACCCTTTATCGATGCCAGAGGAACCCCTGTTGAAAAACACTGTCCTAAGGTCGCCTGGCTGTGAAACTGGGGCAACACCAGTGTGAAAATACAGCCACCAGATTTACCGAAGAATTAAAGAAAACATTGGGTCCTAAGTAACCAAGATTATATTTTCAAATATTTTCTGCATCCAAGTTTCAGTGCCAAAAAGTATTCTTCCTTCATGTTGTAGAAAACACAGGAACACCACAAAAAGAATAGTTGCTAGAAGAGGTATCTAGGTGCGCGTTGGACTAGGAAGTGCAATTCATTTTCATAAGTAGTTCAATAGAAAACAAAAACAGCCCACAGCACTGGTGTGTTCAAAAGTATCAAAAAGCTAACTCAAGCTCTTGATAAAGGAGCATTGTGACCTGAAACGTCGCTTGTGTTACTATGTTTCCTGCTGCCCATAAGACCAAATAAATGTGATTCTTTTGCTACTTTGAATATGTTATAGAAAAAAACGCTCTTCCTTCAATTCTATTTGTGTACAGTACTTGTGTTTAACATGACATGGTGCATGAGGATAGATATACAGAGTACAAGGTGGATCAAAAAGAAGATCCACTAGCTACTATGTAACATTACTCTCTATACTGATTGAGACAATATAGTTACACATTAAGGCACATTCATTGGGAATCAAGGTCATAATACAGCTATATTAATAGCATACTTAGAAATATATATATATATATATATATATATATATATATATATATATATATATATACTCGTTTTACAAAGATACATACCTTATTTTGAGATGTCTGAGTAGATATAAGCTACTTCACCATAGACACATTATTAAATGTGTTTATAAGTTATGAACTTGGTATTTGGAGCATATATTCTACCTAACTCCTGTAGGGATTTTAAATAATATACACTGTAAATAAAGGCACAGAGTCACTTATTATTTTGATGTAATAAAGTTTTATTATTTTATTTTAACTGGGTTCCTGATTTAGCTACAATAGTAAGCCGTACATATATTGAGAATATGCATGAACCATTTGTCCAGAGTCCAGACGATACCTGATAAATAAACATAGAGTGCAACTAGTGGAGGAATCTTTTGGATCTTCTTTTGATCCACCTTGTACTTTTGAATATACCAGTGCTGTGGAGAATGAAGACTTCCTACATATAATATGATGCATTATTTGTTTGAAATCAATTTTGACACATCGCATCATGTTGAAAACCTGATTGATACAAGTTTTTTTTATTTATAATTAGTAAATATAAATGGTTAGTGGAATATTATTGGTAATAGCCAGACTGTGAAAAGAATAGCTTTTGTTAACCTAGATCACAAACATTCGTGCTATGTAAAATTCATTTTGTCACTAAATTCTGCACTAGCATAACAAAAGTCCATTCTTTTTTTAGTACATACATGTAGCATCCATTCGCTAAGCAGTTTATTTTTGACGCACGTGATACAGATTGAGACATTTTAGGTTAGTACATAGACGCACACAAAGGCGATTTAAAATGAAGTTTAACATTGTCGGAAGTTGTTAGGTGGATGGAACAGTGTCCTAGTACAGGGTGGCAGAGTTTAATACAGTAAAGGAATTAAAGCTTGGGAAAGACACAAGGGGATCCTAAATAGTTAAAAGTCACGGTTCTGATGGGGTATTTTTTTGGGGGGGATGGTGGTGAGATAGTACATTGGAAGTGATACAAACGATGGCACGATATGAAGCGTTGCTTTAAGTCGCTGTTTGTTCCTATATGCAGAATAGCACAGCAACCCCTTCATAACATAGGAATCACGTTGTTAGAGTAATATGATGTAACCGCTAATCCAGCACAGCAGACACGAGTGGGGATGGGCACCACCATGTGGACGACAGAGGAATGGCAGCCTTATATGTATGAACTCAGGGGTGTGCAACTCCAGCCCTCAAGCCCCACCAACTGGTCAGGTTTTCAGGATATCCCTGCTTCAGTCATTCCGACTGAGCCACCTGTGCTGAAGCACGGATATCCAGAAAACCTGGCTCGTTGGCGGCTCTTGAAGACTGGAGTTGCCCACCCTTGTATTAACTCCTTCAGCGTCCGCGGGACCTGCAACCCAATGTATGTATATCTTTATTTATATAGGAACCATAGCTGTAATTAGAGCTTTACAAAAGAGACAATACAGGGCATTATAATACAATGAGTGCAAACAACAAGATCCGACAAAAGGAAAGGAAATCTAGGTTACAAACCCATTGCAGGGCCTTCTGGTGCTGAGGGGGTTAAATAACTTTAATTGACAATGCACAGCTCATATACGCAATAAACTCACAGTGTCTAAGCGTCAGTTAATATTTATATGTAGGTGAGATGCATGGTTATTATAGGGGAGGGACCCTCTCCTGCAGAGGCCTCTCTGGCACGGTTGGGGCATGTGGTGCCCGGGTAGGTTTCATCCAGGTATCAGGGCACAGCAGTAAGGTGTACTCTCGGCTCTGAGTCTGACTGCTGACGAGACACAGCTCCTCCTGCTGGTAATGCTCAATGAGAAGGCCAACAGTGGGGAATATCTATAGAGAAGAGGGAGAAAAGAGGGGAGGGAAACAGAGAAAAGAGGGCAGGAGGAGAAAGAGAGAGAGAGAGAGAGAGAGAGAGAGAGAGAGAGAGAGAGAGAGAGAGAGAGAGAGAGAGAGAGAGAGAGAGAGAGAGAGAGAGAGAGAGAGAGAGAGAGTGTGTGAGAGAGAGTGTGAGAGAGAGTGTGAGAGAGAGTGTGAGAGAGAGTGTGAGAGAGAGTGAGAGAGAGGGAGAGAGAAATAAAAAGGAAAGAGGAGACAGAGGAGTGAGGTGGGAGGAGAGAAGGTGAGAAGTTACATAAAGAAGGTTACATATGTTGTATGCTCACCCCAGGGTAGAAGCAGATCCACTCCTGCCATGTGAGATCTGTTAAAGTCACAGCATGGCCAAGTACACCCCACCCAGGCCGGGGGAAGAATGTGTGCGGTGAGGCAGGTAGGGAGGGGGTTAGTGACGTCTAGTAGAAACTGCACATATACAGCCTGCTGGTCCAATAGGCTTAGAAGCTCTCGTTCCCCTTTCCATCTCAATCACAAACTATTGCAAATATATTTTACATGGGACCTCTTACATGTAACATAATGATCTACGCTGCACACCATAAATAAAGAGAAAAAAATTACACAATTAACGGTGCTCCTGGTCCAGGAAAAACCTGTCAGTGTTCCAAAATCTGCTGAAAAAAAGGAACCAGGGCACTACAGATTTGCTTCAAACTAATTTAATTGCCAAAATTTGCGACGTTTCGACCGATGCAATGGCCTTTCTGAAGTGTAAGTGCCACTTAAAATTGAGAAAGGTCGTTGCAAATTTTGGCAAAATTTTTTTTTGAAGCAAATCCATAGTGCCCCAATTCCCTTTTTTTCTACCTCTTAAATATAGCCACAAACAGGCATTCAGTAAAAAACACCCTGTCACCCAGCCCAAATACTGCTCATTAAAAGGCCGTGCAGGCCCCTGGGTGATTGTTTTTTTAATATACTTTTGTATAAATTTTTTATTGATTTTTCAAGTAGAGATATACAGAAATAAAACGTAGCATGGAGATTCAACAGTTCTTGCAGAAATAACCAGAACTAAAACATTTTAGGGGAGCAGTTGGGGGGGGAGGGGGGTTGGGGTAGAGACTGGAGCATAAAAGGGGAGATAAAAAGGAGAGGGACCACATATCGACAATATCACAAACACATTGCATAACAAAATATAGTTCTAACTTAGATTGCAGAGTTGTATTGAGAGCTTCTAAATCTGCCATGAAGACCCTCTCTGGGGGGCCTGGGTAATACAAAAATTCATTTTTTTTTTTTAAACTGTCTTCCTAAACAATTACCATCCCTATCTCCTAGGTGCTGTCCTGGGGTAGGGGGTGGGGGGCAGGGAAAAAACAAAAACAGGGGGGGGAGGGGAGGGAGAATAAAAATATAAATAAAAAAAAAAGTGTGCATGGATGTGTCTCTAGTGAGACCGTCCTAATGCTCACCTGCCCTTGGGAATAAAATCTGGAGTGGAGGAAAAACATAACAAAATAAGGGCCACTGTGTCTACAGAAAATATTGGGGGTAGTGGCCCAGACCCAGCTCCCTCCTCGGAGCCTCTCCAGGCTTTGGGCTTGTTGCATAGATAAGACGAACCACAACTCCAGCCAAAAACATAGATCAACCTAGTGGACTCTAAATAAACTGTTGATAATTTGGTCTTGAAAACATTATACAATATTTACTCCGTTCTGGAGCATAAGCTTGAAAGTCAGCTTAGGGTTTGGACCCAGCTTTGGGTAACTGTTTTGTCGGAGAGCTCGGATGAGAAGATCTTCTCGAAGGCATCGTAGACCAGGATGGCTACAAGGTCAGGGGGTCCTTGCCTCTCGGTGCACGTCCGGAGGCAGGGAGCTCAGGCCTAAATTTTCGAGGAAGGCTTCACCTTTGTCCGGGTTCCTGAGTGTCAGAGGTCTCCCATTTTTAACTACTTGAAGACCAAAGGGGAAAGTCCATCTGTACTTGATATTGTGGTCTCTAAGCTTTGATGTCATCTCTCGGAGATCTCTTCTTTTGGCAAGTGTAGAAGGCCAAGGTCTGCATATACCTGTAGGGGTATATTTTGAAACATGAGGTCTCTGGAGATTTTCATCACCGTGTTGAAGGCTTCCTTTGTTTTAAAGTAGTGGAATATCAGCACCACATCCCTTGGTCTGTCTCCTGGTTGAGGCCTCAATCTTAAGACTCTGTGGCATCTGTCCAGGGTAAGTGACTCTTGTAAAATCAGTGAGGGCTGATTTAAGCCAATTGCCTATGAATCCCTCAATGTCTGTTATAGACTCTGGGATCCCCCGGATCTGAAGATTATTACGGTGGTCTCTATTCTCTGCATCCTCCTGTTTATCCTTGATGTCTAGGAGATGGGACTTCAATTGTTTAAGCTCAGCGTCCATCATAGATTGCCAGGAGATTGTGGCATCGACCTTGGATTCCAAGGAGCTAGTGCGTTCCCCCAAGGAAGATATCTCCTCTTTAAGATCTTTCACTGCTGCTTCCATTAGAGATTAGATTTTATTATAGAAGAAAAGTAAGTCATTCTTAGTGGACAGGTTTTCGATCTCCACCCCTGGCTCAGAGTTTGGGTGTTCTACAAAGGGGGCCGCTTCCAACTCCACCTGTTGCGGTACTGGCCGACTCTGGTTTCTAAAATATTCACGGAACTCGTTCTGGTTCTTCTTCTTTTTGATGGTTCTAACTGCTTTCGAAGCCATGGTAAATAAAGCTTGCACAAGATGAGAAGTATAATTGCTTTTTAATTTTTTAGGATAGTTAGTCAATCCTCTTTCCTAAGCTTAAATTGAAGATTGGCATAAATATATAAAGCTTGGGTCTCAGGCGTCTTCCTAGCCTGCACTATTTACTCTTCTGCCCTCTTTCGTTTTGTACCCACAGAAACAGGGGAGGGTGGTTGTTCCCCGGTGGTTGGTAGATATTAGGCTATTGGCCTAGCTTTATAGTCTCTGATTGGGTTAGAGTGTGCGTGGGCGAGGTGACTGTCAGGTTAGGCCTTCTTGGAAACAGGGGCTGACACCTCTGTTTTATGATGCTTTTTAGAGGCCTTCAGCTGCTGTCTGAGGTTTGGGTGGTTCTAGGCCCTGAACTTTTGGCAGGCCGCTGGATGTGGGGGGGGGGGGGGGAGAACCAGGCCCTCTCCAAGAGGCCACAATCAGGCAATCAGTCAGGAGAAGTAAGAAACAAACCCAGGCCCCACGTGGCCACGTAAAGGGGAACTGGGGCAAAATGGCTGCCTTTCCACTGCTCTGGGACCTCCCAGCTATCGCACCGGCTGTGTACTAGAGCACGTCCGCCCACTTCTCCCCGTCAGTATGCCTGCTCTCCCCGTCAGTATTCCTCCCCCGGTTGCCTGCTGTGCACCGCTTGTTTCAGGCAGACCTTGCACGGACAGCAGCCATCTTGGGAGCCTCAGGGGATCTCGGCAGAGGGCTATCACTTCCGCGCCTTGCCGAACAGCGGTCCGGGTGCCGGGAGCTCAAGAGTCGGGCTGTAGGTCTGGATGATGGTCTTCTCCCTAATCCTCTGCGGTCCGGGGTTTTCAGGGTATATTTTAGGGTTCAATTTGGCCCACTTTGATCCTTTTGCTGTGGAGCTGAGCCGACCTGCATCGGCTCAGCTCAGAGTCCTGGCCGCTGGGTGATTGATTTTAAATCCTGTTTTAAAGTCAGTTTGTAAACCTGGAGAGCAAAGACTTAGGAGAGGTTTGATTTCCTCCGGATGCTCTTTGACAGATGTTACAGACTGTTTAACAAGGGTTTGTAAATAAAGCTTTCCAAAACTTCATCTGGAAAAAGCAAAAGGCTAAAATGAGCTGTGACGCTCGAGACAAATGTTACGTCTTGCGAACAAAATACAGCAACCAAGGGGCTAACTTTCATTTAAAAATGTGAGATTGACCTGGAGGTCATCATGGTATCTGCATTAATGACCCAATAAACAATAGGGGGGGGCGCGGGGAAACAGAATATGTTTATAATTGAAGTGATTGATGACAGTGTACAGAGATGGGAAACAAAGAACAGATCCTGCGCTCTTACTAATTGGGCTGAAATATACTAGTGATATTTTTATATTTAGAACCAAAGTCTGTTTTACATTTAGCACCAAAGTCAAAGTGTGACAAAGGAATCATTTGGCTGCATCTTTTGATTAAAACATGATGCAAGCCTGCCAACCTCGTCAAGGTAGACTCCATTTAGCAGATACCTACAATATATACAGTTAGGTCCGGAAATAATTGGACACTGATACAAGTTTTGTTATTTCGGCTGTGTACCAAAATAAATTCAAGTTACAGTTAAATGATGAATATGGGCTTAAAGTGCAGTCTATCAGCTTTAATTTGAGGGTATTCACATCCAAATTGGAGAAAGGGTTTAGGAATTACATCTCTTTAATATGTAGCCCCCTCTTTTTCAAGGGACCAAAAGGAATTGGATAATTGACTCAAAAGCTGTTTCATGGACAGGTGTGGGCTATTCCTTCGTTATTTCATTATCAATTAAGCAGGTAAAAGGTCTGGAGTTGATTCCAGGTGTGGCATTCGCATTTGGAAGCTGTTGCTGTGAACCCACAACATGCAGTCAAAGGAGCTCTCAATGCAAGTGAAACAGGACATTCTTAGGCTGCAAAAAAACAAGAAAATCCATCAGAGAGATAGCAGGAACATTAGGAGTGGCCAAATCAACAGTTTGGTACATTCTGAGAAAAAAAGAACGCACTGGTGAGCTCTGCAACACAAAGAGGCCTGGACGTCCACGGAAGACAACAGTGGTGGATGATCGTAGGATCCTTTCCATGGTAAAGAAAATCCCCTTCACAACATCCAGCCAAGTGAAGAACACTCTCCAGGAAGTAGGCATATCATTATCCAAGTCTACCATAAAGAGAAGACTTCACGAGAGCAAATACAGAGGGTTCGCCACAAGGTGCAAACCATTCATAAGCCTCAAGAATAGAAAGGCCAGATTAGACTTTGCCAAACAATATCTAAAAATGCCAGGCCCAGTTCGGGAACAGCATTCTTTGGACAGATGAAACTAATCAACCTGTACCAGAAAGATGGGAAGAAAAAAGTATGGAGAAGGCTTGGAACGGCTCATGATCCGAAGCATACCACATCATCTGTAAAACATGGTGGAGGCAGTGTGATGGCATTGGCATGCATGGCTTACAATGGCACTGGGTCACTAGTGTTTATTGATGGTGTGACAGAAGACAGAAGCAGCCGGATGAATTCTGAATTGTATAGGGATATATTGTCTGCTCAGATTCAGCCAAATTCAGCAAAGTTGATTGGACGGCGCTTCACTTTACAGATGGACAATGACCCAAAACATACTACGAAAGCAACCCAGGAGTTTTTTAAGGCAAAGAAGTGGAATATTCTGCAATGGCCGAGTCAATCACCTGATCTCAACCCGATCGAGCATGCATTTCACTTGCTGAAGACAAAACTTAAGGCAAAAAGTCCCACGAACAAACAACTGAAGACAGCTGCAGTAAAGGCCTGGCAAAGCATCACAAAGGAGGAAACCCAGCGTTTGGTGATGTCAATGCGTTCCAGACTTCAAACAGTCATTGCCTGCAAAGGATTCTCAACAAAGTATTAAAAATGAACATTTTATTTATGATTGTGTTAATTTGTCCAATTACATTTGAGCCCCTGAAATAAGGGGACTGTGTATGAAAATGGTTGCAATTCCTAAACGTTTCATACGATATTTTTGTTCAACTCCTTGAATTAAAGCTGAAAGTCTGCACTTCTATTGCATCTCGGTTGTTTCATTTCAAATCTATTGTGGTGGCGTACAGAGCCAAAATTATAAAAATTGTGTCAGTGTCCAATTATTTCCGGACCTAACTGTATATAACATTTCTTATTGCCCTATGGACTAAACTTTGTGAAGTATGTGAAAGTGCCCTGAAGGGGTTAAATAAATGAAGCATAGGCTTATTTGTGATTTAGTGCCATTAAAAGCTGACCAAAGCCAGTGACAAAGTTCCCTTATTATAAGAGGTAAACTTTGAGTGCACAAATACCCTAGTGTGAATTATTTAATACTTGCACATATCTCAAATGTACCAGAGATTTGACCTGATCTCTAAGCCAACTTCAAAAGGGGGCAGCATAAAAATTACCCTTCTGGTTAGCAGACAAAAGGTGACAGAAAGGGCACTCTCCATAGACTTACAGATTGTACAAATCTATGCTAATTAAAATCTTGTGGAATTCACAAGGAAAGAAAAATATAGATTTTGACCAGCTGTAATACAGAATTGTACTGACGCTAAACATGACAGGGTATCTGGGTTGCAGATATTTGTGTCACTCTCTAAGTAGAAGTAGCACAGTCAAGACTGAAGTCCAAACGTGCATTAAAATCGGACGTATGCAATGATGAGATTAGCATTATTCTAGGGGTTATAGGGAGAGAGTTATATGGTATTTTATAGTCTCAGATTCCTTTTGGTTTAAAATTATTCTCTCTCCCAGCCATACAGTAAATGTCACGAAAGATTGATGAGCGGGAGATAAGACACCCACAAAAGATTGGCCTGTGCCCACAAAAGGTTGGCATGTAGTTGCCCCAGAGTGGGTGTTTAGGCTGTGCGGGAGGGTGACAGTAGAAGTTAACCCCTTCATTACCATAGGAGTTACCACTGCTATGGTAATGAAGGGGTTAACTCCTCCAGTAGCCTTCCTGGTAGGCCTAACCACCCACCCTGGGCCAAGTACCCCCATTCACCCACCCCCACTGCCCCCAATAAACCAGGTACTGTGGCTTAACCCCTTCATTGCCGTAATGAAGCTGCTTTAATGTGAATTTTAATAATAAAGTATGGAAGCAGGGAGTCTCCTGAGCTGAACCGCATTGATTTCAGCCTTAGGGAACACCTGCTTCCCAAGTTACAGGCCCCGGTATCCCCCTGCAGTATTTAAATCTCCCGGTCACGTGGGCCGTGAAGTAGGACGGGGGTTAATAGGACTCAGGAAGCAGGGGGTCCCGAGGCTGAAATTAATGCAGTTCAGCTTGGGAGAGCCCCTGCTACAATACACCTATAAGAGCTGTGCAGGGAGATGCAGCTCTCTCCGTGCAGATCTTCCAAGCTGCAGTTTAAACAAATAGTGTCAGTCCGATAACACTTGAAAAAAAAAAAATGGTGATTTTTCTTAGTGAATACCGTTTTTACCCACATTTTTCATAGTGCGGTAAGACAATGCAAAGTTGCTCAGCATGCACTGAATTTATCGAAGTATAGTAAATAAGCCCCTAAAGTTAATTCTAAGGTCATTCTAAAGGTTTTTTGTTTTGTTTTTATTTTCGATTACATTCTATATTTGTATTTTGTATTGGCCTTCATGCACAGTTAGAGATGAATGTGAAATATCGACGTTTTCACTTCTTCATACAGGTCAACGGCCTTCTATGCAACTGATGTAATTTATCTCGATATGTGAATCGAGTTGTTGATTCGTTAAAAAAAAGTAAATAAAAATTATTTACAAACAAGAGTTTGCACGGGCAGAGCTCTCACTCCTCCACATATCTTTATTGGCCCGCTGTTAAAAACAGGGTGGCCAGAGGGGGAAAAAAAACAAAAAAACTCTTGAGACCACCATAGAAATGCAAATGTCATAAATTTTCAGAGAAACAAAAGCAGCCAAATATTTGCTTTTAGTATGGTTAGATTAGTAAAAGGAAGACAATAAGGCTGCTGGTTTTTTTGGCCAGCTATGTGAGATTGCACCTTGAAATATGGACACCAAGTAAATGCCCTCAATTTCCTCACCTCCTCAAAACGCTTGCCTTCCTTTCCCAGTGAGTACCCACGGGCACCCAGCGCCCGTATGGGTATGTTGTAAATGCGGCCCTTATACAGGATAACCAAGGTGTATGGCTGCAGCTGGCTCTGCCCAGAGCTCAGACGCACAACGAAACAGCCATCCTGCTAGCACAGAACACTGGGTCAGATAGGAGAGGGTATAGGGAGGGGTTATATGCAGCAATAGGAGGAGTTATAGGGAGTGGTTACATGCAGCAATAGGAGGAGTTATAGGGAGAGGTTGTATACAGCAATAAGAGGAGTTATAGGGAGAGGTTATATACAGCAATAGGAGGTGTTATAGGGAGGGGTTATATGGAGCAATGGGAGGAGTTATAGGGAGGGTTATATGGAGCAATAGGAGGAGTTATAGGGATGATTTATATGGAGCAGTAGGATGCGTTATAGGGAGGGTTTATATGGAGGGTTTCCTCTCTCATCCCCCATCCCATCTTCCTCTCTCATTCCCCCATCCTCTCAAATCCCCCCTTCCTTCATCCTCTCACCCCCTCTCCCTTCATCCTCCCTCACCTCCCATCATCCTCTCTCACCCCCTCCCTTCATCCTCTCTCAACCCCCCTCCCTTCATCCTCTCACCCCCTCTCCCTGTCATTATCACCCCCACAGGACAGCCAGAGTAAAACACACATACACACACACAAAACAGTACACACACACACACACACACACCAGAATAAATACAGACAGGACACAGACAGAACACACAGCCTCACCTCTCTCTGCTCCATGCTTTTCCTCCGCTCTTTGGCCCCAGGCTCCTGCTACCTCCTCCTGATTAGCTGCTGCTGTTTAATGCAGCCAATCAGGATGGAGGAAGCTGCCCAGCCCCCTAGTAGCAGCAGTCCTGCTCTATCCCTTCTCAGGGGAAATCCCACGATTGGTTACTAAGTTCGAAGAGGTAATACCGGACACATACATGTCCAGTATTATCTCTCATTTTTTTTTACTGGACAGAGTAACCAAATAACGGGCTGTCCGGTTAAATACCGGACACCTGGCAACCCTAGTAGCACTCCAATTGACACAAATATATACATATATAATACTGTGGTTGTGGGTTTTGAGCTTGCCAAGATTGTGTATGTCTAAATGTGAAGGGTTATATGTAGCAATTGAAGGAGTTATAGGGAGTGGTTATATATAGCAATAAAAGGAGTTGTAGCGGGGTACCCCCTGGCTACTATTCTACCCAATGGGCTGGCAGTAAACCCTGGTATTTACAGGCTTGCCAGTAGTTGGTACTGCACTTCAGTGACAACAGGGGATGGTACATCCTGTTGTAGCTGGGACAACGGTGTGCCCGCCTCTGGCTGTACTTAAGGACAGGACTGCCCTAAAGTTGAGAGATTGTTCCTTCTCTCTGAGGAAGGCAGGTCACACGACTGGGAGTCTGAGATTGGGGCCTACCCATGTTCTCTTCCCTTGCGGGGAGGAGTGAGTGTGATTATACCTCTGCCTCCGCTAGGGAGGTGGGGAAGAGCTAGGACAGCTGGGGGTGCCCTTGGACTGTAGTGACGGTCCAGGGACCATCTCCAGTGAGAGCTGATCTAAGGAGACTGTATCCGGCAGACGACTGCTGCATAGCTGTGTTACTGCAAAGTGTGTAGTAATAAATCGTTCCTGTTTGCAATATACCTCCGGCCTGGTGTGTGGTCTAACTGGGGGGAGAGTACAAGTTCTACCGTGAGAGATCATCTCCATACATCCCTGGAGCCTACGGCAGATGGAGCCGCTGCACTGCTAAGTATTGTCTGGGGTGTGGACCCCAGAAGCCTGTTCCTGTGTCCCAAAGTAATCGCGAACGATTCAGCCCTCTTGTTACCAGCAGGTATGCACCACACACACACTGTAATGGCCCCTATCTGCGATTGGGGGGGGGGGGGAAGGGGGAGGGACACTGTTACAGAGTTATAGGGAGGGGTTATATACAGCAATAGGATGAGTTATAGGGAGTGGTTATATGCAGCAATAGGAGGAGTTATAGGGAGGGGTGATATGCAGCAATAGAAGGAGTTATAGGGAGTGGTTATACAGAGCAATAGGAGGAGTTAAAGGGAGAGGTTATATGGAGCAATAGGATGAGTTATAGGGAGTGGTTATATGGAGCAATAGGAGGAGTTATAGGGGTTGGTTATATACAGAAATAGGAGGAGTTATAGGGAGTGGTTATATACAGAAATAGGAGGAGCAATACTGAGCGGTTATATCCAGCAATAAGAGGAGCTATAGGGAG